>NW_028230452.1:6016621-6184786 GCF_043228905.1 Azolla caroliniana | reverse complement strand
TCCTCCTCAAGCAAGAACTCCTGACAACGCAAACCGACACCTACAACTCGCTGACGAGTTCCAACAAGCTCAGACAACCTGGCACCACGACCAGGATCGCGCAGCACAAACACATGCCGAACTCTCGGCCGAGTATGTCCACCTCACCACCCAACACCAACTGACCGAGGCCCGCCTCGCAGCCGTGATGGCTGATCTCTCCGAACGGTCCGAGGCCCTGGCCGCCGCCATGGCCACAACTCACCAACTCACGAGCGAGATCACCACCCTCAAGGCTGAACGTGACGCCATGGTCCACCAAGTCGAAGTCGCCAATGAACGGAACTGATGTCTCCTCATCAAACACCGCCGCCAGTGCGCCGACCTCGAAAATGACATCCTCCAACTCACCACGTCCAAAGCCGCCCTTGAACACACCCTCACCACCGGCGTGACAGACCCCTACACCATTTAGACCCTCTCCTTACACCCAACTGGCTCTCCGAATATGATCCAGGCACTTTCGGTGTACGTGATCTCGACCTCCCTGCTCTCCGAACTTTTCACTGCACCACGCACACCATGCACCCTCCTCATCCAAGCAACGTGCGTCCTTCGGTCGTTAACCGCCACGCATCGCGTATTCTTTGATGATGTCACACCCCTAGACCGGCAGACCTTCATCTGCGTACTCCTCGAAGACAACCACGCCCCTTGCCCTCTTCATGTTGTACCAAGAAGCCACCGAAGAACCTGCTCCCCTAGCCGACGACCACTTCCCCCAACACCTCCCTATTTTGTTCCTCGAAGGTATGGCCTACCTTCACACCGCCCTCACCCCCGACTTAGACATCTCTGACCTGATCTATTTCACCTACCCTTCTGATGTCACGATGCAAGTCACCGAATCCCAGCTAGCCCACCTCTTCGCAACACTGGTGCGCTTACACCACATCGCCCGACACCCTCACCCGCACCCTGTTGGAAAACACAATGACCTCCGTACCCCCTTTCGGTTTCCTCTGGCTAATACGCGCTTGGCAAACCGCCTGGGACGTCTGGGTTCGTACTCACATATTCAACATCGAATACGTCACATTCAATTGGCCCACCAACCTCGAGGCTGACGACATGCCAGAATTACCCCTATACCACGACGTCTCTCGCGAGTATCAACTCATGACGTTCGACGAGGCTCGTGCTCGTGCCCTTCTACCCCCTTCCCCCTCCCGGAGATCGACCTGGGGTGGGACCACGACTCACTTGATGAACCCGACACCCAGCTGCCTCCTCGCCCCCCCCCTACCAGCCCACTTCCCTTCCCCCCTCACCACTCGCCTCCACACCCTCACCTCAGTGAACACCACGTCCATGATCACACACATCACATGTTTGGGGACAACCCCTTTCGCATAGCCCCCTCGGCCCACCCCCTCCCCCCCCCCCCCCCCCCCCCACCACCCGACCCTTTCCCCCTCCACACACGGGTCGTCACCCACCCCGGTCGGGACATTCACGGAGGCCATCCTCCGCAAAGCTCTCCCTTTCAACCACCCCCTCGCCCACCTCATGCTCCACCAACAATTACCCCCCCCCCATCTTCACTACACCTCCTCTACTCCACGCCCCGAGCGCCCGATTCAACATTGCGACCTTCTACGCTGATTTGGTCGACTGTTACCAACTCACCCACGGCCTCCAAACCGCCCTTGATTGCATCGAAAGTGGTATCGGTTGGGACACTCGTCTTGACAATCAATCTGCCGCCCCCATCCCCTGGGAGTTCGACTTCTACGAGACCCCCCCTACTCCTCACCCGCCTCTACACCTATTACCCCGAAGTCGCCTCCGAACCCCTAGTCAACATCTTCCTTTACCCCCATGTTTACCGCGATAAGATGTCTACTTGGGCAGCCGCAAACCCCACCCCCACTCGAGGGTGGCACCACCCCGTCGCCGACCCCCTCCTCAAACCTCCCAGCACCCAACCCTTGTGGCGGTTCCTTGGTTTGCATACACCCACTCTTCAATTCAACTGGTCGTTGTTCCCCCCGACCCCCGCGCACATCCCCAACCGAACCCGGCATGATCTGGGTCATGCGAAGATTCCTACATACATACCTCGACGTCTCGGACCCCGACATTCAAGCCAACCTTCACTTCCTACAACTTCTACTCATTCTCCTTGACTCTGGCCCAATGTTGTGACGATTTTCGGCTACGGTGTGAAACCGAGTGAGACGAATAAACCAAGGATGTGCAACATTGCACATGCACTTAGCAAATAAACCTAAGGCCTAGTGGCACTTGAGTTTATACAGAGGGGTGCAAGCAAGGTTTGAACCTTGCACCTCTAAGATAAAAGATGATTGCCTTACCATTAGGACAACTATCATATAGCGTAGATTTTATGTATTTCTTTTTTATATACGAATTATAGATGAAACAACCATAGAAAACCATGTGCACAAAACCATGGTTCTAAACCCATGGTTTGTGCATGACATAAGCAAAACCGTGTGCACAAAACCATGGTTTTAGCCCATGGTTTTGTGCATGTCACAAGCATGGAAAGACCTATAAAAGCCTCTAGTTGGGCTTGGTGTAAGGGGGGCTCAATATGTGATATCACCAACACCATTATCATCAATATAATTATATTTGTCTTTATCTTCTTCATATTTTCTACTTCTCAAGTGTACAATCTTTCTTCTTCTCAAGTAAACCAATTTCATCTAATCTTACATTGATCATCATCTCTTCGATAATTCTGCAAACATCCTCCCCAGTCCAAGACCCCGGTGGTCGCTCGAGTAGCACACGCACGCGCGAATCTTCGCGACACTGTACGAAGCCCCCCCCGTCCAACGGCACAACCACCCAGCGTGGGGCCTCACCTTTGATTTGAATAAAGGTCCAACTCACCGCCAACTGGTCGGCCTTTGGACCTGCGTCAATGTACTCCCCACCACCTACAAATGGGATTTTGAAACCATGATTGACACACGTTTTTCCCCCGCTTATACCCCCCCTTCTCCCTTTGCCGGCCACAACACCTGCACCTAGCTCACCGGCCCCAAGAAAGATTTTCTTCACAACAACCGACCAACTGCAGGAAATCCAACTACCACCAATGAACATCCGCCGTCTTTGCCATCATTTCCGCCGCCCCCCGCCCCCCAAAGAACCCCCCCTACTCAATCCTACTCGCCCCCGATGCCCGAAGCTCCCCTCCCACAGTGCACCCAAGGGTGTGCACTCATTAGGTTGGGGGGGATGTTAAGCGCTAGAATAACAACACAACCAGTCACGTATAAGAACGCATCAACAAGGACGTAGATGAAGAGGAAACAACAAGAGGAAAGGAAAGCAAAGAGACGGTCAAGTGTGAAAGGGCCATACCCTAAACGTGAAAGCTATATAAACCACATAGTAGTGGCTTTGTGGGGGTTCTCCCATTTGTAAAGATCTCCTATTGATTAGATCTAGAGCTTCCTCTCCTCCTCCTTGTAACCTTTGAGTTTAAGAGAGATTAGTGAGGTGTTTAGTTAGAGAACACTAATCTCTCTCCTTGTTGGTGCTAGACCTCTTAGCAAAGAGGGTTAATAAACATACTCTTCCTTCTTATTGTCTATATCTATTAACCTATTGTCTATGAGAGAGAGCTTGAAAGAGTGAGAGAGATATTGTGCTCAATCATTTACTAATCGTTAAGTGAGTGTGAGACTCAGAGGTATACGACAACCATTTCCGCCCGATTCGCCATCAAGAGGGTATACACCGGTCCGAATCCCGCCACGACATCGAGGAGCTTACTCCATCAATACATAGATCCTTAACACATCTCCTTCTTCGTCTATTTTTGTCCTTCCTGCTGGCTTTCTTTTCTTGATTCCGTTCTTGGCTATCTCCACTTTGCTTCTTGTGGAACCATTTCCCGTGCATTCTCAACATTTCCTGCCGGTCTCAGAAGTTGTTTTGAGATTATTCGAACTCACTACCTTTTGTTTGCAAAAAGGCGTTTAAGATACACCACTTCAACCTCTTGGTTTTCTTCTTTTCTATCTCTTTGTTTTACTTTTTGTCTTTTGTTCAGCAGGTCACTAGCTTCATGAGCGACCTCTACATCCCTTGTTCTTGCGAGCTTCCTCCCTCGCGTCCTTCCTTCTCTCTCTTCTTCTTCTCCTCTTCATTTCCCCCCTCTACCCTTCCATTTTAGCCACCATGGGCATGGCTTTTATAGAGTGGTCAACCGCCCTACCACCATCTTGAGGCGGTTGACAGACCACCACATGCAGGCGGTTATTTATTTATTATTATTATTTATTTTATTTATAAATTCTACAAATTCGATTTTATAGTTGTAAATTTGAGAAATTACAAAAATGACCCTTATTTAATTTCGAATCCCCCTTTTTACATAATTATATTTGTGTCCCGAGTTGCATTAGTCCTTCCGAAGCTTGTATCTTAGGCTTCTGAACTCTGATTCACGAACCGAAAATTCCTTCATGCTCCTTGTCATAAGCTCTAGACGGGAAATGTACTTCTATAGATTTTTGATATCGTGAAGCAACTAGTTCACGACACCATCTCATTCCTCGACTTCGTCTCACACATTGTGACTGCCATTTGTTGCTCATTGTCGATTTGATTTCTCGCACATCATCGCCACCATTCTCGCACAATTCATCGTTGCTATGTCTTTGCCGCGTATTAGTCTTCGACTTCGTCTGCAAAGGGGATCGCCTTAGTGGTCGCCAAAATAGTGTTGTTGGTATAGGGTTAGGGTTATGATAATTATGATAGCATGATGTTAATGATGGGTGCGATGAAGAGCATTGCTGAGTGATGGAGAGATGAGTAAACATTGATAAGCATTTCTAGGCACCACCCCCCTCCCAAGGGGGGGTTCAATGTGAGAGAGGGAGAAAGAGAGAAAGAGAGAAAAGGTGTCAAAGAGAGAGAGAGAAGTTGAGAGAGAACTATTCCTTTCTTCATTCATTCCCCATAAGGGGTTAAATAGTTACAAAAGGGTAGAACATAGGGGTGCAAGCCCCCTTCGCCATTCACACTAGTCACTCACTCACACCTCCTCATATCTGTCCACATTCACACACGTGTGCATGTGTTCACATAAGTATCGACTCATACTTACAATTATACTTGTGCACATTTAGTCATACACATCGACCACATTATAGCATTCGACCCTCGCTCATCAAACTCTACTTTCCGTACATCTCGTACGGTAACATGACCTATTGGCATAAAAGGATGACTCCTTCCAATTTGTATCTTGGTGTGAACACGTCCAAATAGTTAGGCCTTGCTATCTAAGCAATAATTGTAAAAGAATAACGTGTGTGGAAATGTAACAGACACAACCGTGTAACATAGATGATGAAGAGAAGGTTTAATGGAAAGCTTTGAACACGACAGAATGTAACCAGGAGAGACAAAGAATGAGAGAGAGTGTGTGTGTGAGCCGAACACACAAAACTTAGATTCAAAAATAACTGTCCGTTGCTCTGTATAAGATGCGCTCAATCGACGCTTTTTATACAAGTCCTTATGGACAGGCAGAAGTTGTTATGTACACATAACGTTGGTGAGGGTAGGTCGCTAATATTTACATTAGTGAAGGGTATGTTCACTATTATTAAAAAGGGGACTAATGATTGGATAGAATGAATGACATGTGCATGCACTATCATGATTTAGACAACCAATGAATAGAGAGCCTTTTAGAAAGGCACATCTATTCAAGGGGCCTAGGAAAAGGTATAAATATGAGGCTTAGCTACCCTCATAAGGATCATCACGTCGGAAGGCTGCTGTCGTAGACACCGGTGGTGCGGGCTAGGCTTTCGTCTCGACGATCGTGTTTATCTCTTCCAAGGTATTAGTCATCCTAATATCCGGCGGTATGGGACGTCGGTGGTAGGTTGGCTATGTCTAGATCATAGCTCGGGGGTGGTCGGGTGGAATGGGTTCTTCTATCCAATCTATTTTCTTCCTTATTACTTGATTTGGTCTATTGATTAGTAATAGACTCTTAACAGTGGTATCAGAGCTTTTACTAACAATTTTTTTGTTGTTTTGATGTTTTTTGCGTGTGAGCGAGGGGGATCTAACAAGGCTCGTCATGCTCTTCTCAGGATCAAAACAACACTCTAAACCCGGTATTCTTCTTTTTTGATCTCTTCTCTTTTTCTATTATGCGTTCTTTATGGTCGAATCAAATTGGTATTACGTTTTATTCTCTTTCTTTCTACCTCCTACTACGCTACGATTTTACTTATTATTATGCATCGGGCCGAGCGTGTTTGCACTAATCGCACACGCTCAACTCATGGCCTTTTGCATATTGCGATATATATCCCACTCTCTCCTCTCTTGAACTCTTACGATAATAATTATTCTTGTGCATTGGGTCGAGCGTGTTTGCTCTAATCACACACTTATCTCATGGCCGTTTTGCATATGATGTTGAGTATACCACTCTTCCCCTCTATTGAGCCATCACTTGGCCGATTCTAAGGGATGATGTGGCCTTGACGAGGTGTATGTTGCCTACCTATGCCACTCTACTCTCTATTAAGCCATCAATTGGCCGATTCTATGGGATGTTGTGGCCTTGACAAGGTATATGTAGCTTACATATGCCACTTTCCTTTTTAATTAGCCATCAATTGGCCGATTCTAAGGGATGATGTGGCCTTGACGAGGTATATGTCACTTACCTATGCCACTTTCCTCTTTAATTAGCCATTACTTGGCCGATTCTAGGGATATGTGGTGGTCTTGAGGAGGTGCATGTCAACTACCCTAGGGTTTCGTATCTTAGGGCATGTTTGATTCCATACACCTAATTGTTGATTATTCTAATTAAATTTTAATTTCATAAGTATTGTTTCACTTATATGATTTTCTAGTAATTATTATTTACCCGCCCACAATTAACTATCCTTTTTCCACTTCCTTTTCATGTATAAAGTATTTACATCGTTTATTTTTAATGTAACCTTTACGTGTAGACTATTTTTTTCGTATGGAGTGGCTTGTTGAACAATTTTTTTTCAACGGGTCATCTAGGTTTAACTCTTATCATCAAGCCTTAGAAAACGAGTAAAACCATATGAGTTCCCTTATTGATGTTTTACTCATGGATTTGAGTATTACATCTTTGCGCACAACACCGTCATCACTTGTATCAATTTGTGGCTTATGTCACAATTGTGCAAGTTATAACAATCATATTGGGATGTATATGTGCATACCTTGCACTTCCCATTTATTTGTGACATTGTTTTTTTCGTAGGTAACACATGGGTTTTTTTTTTATTTTTACCCTTGTTTTCGTCACTACTTAACTCTTATGAGTAGTGCCTTATTTTATCATTTTATCATCACGTTTGCTTATTGCTCGCAAGACTAGAATATTACTTGTGAGTGCACTTGTTTTTTCACGTAATACACTTTCTCGACCATATAATACATGATGGGTTGGCATTAATATAAGGCTATCTAGGAAATTTCATTGATGTAAGAACCATGGTTGAGCCTCGGGGAGCCGCCATGATTACTCAAGATAGAGATCCGAGAAATACATCTTAGCTATGTTTTCCCCCATGGTTTTTAAAACACCATAGTGTTACCATAGTTATCGGATCTCGAATCACATCTCATATGTCTAGAGGGGTAAAGACATGAGATACTTTCTTGGATAAAGTTCTTTCAATCAAAATTTCAAGCATTCATTTTGCTTGTGTATTTTCTGAACCTCCTTATTTTATTGCATACCCACAGCGTGCATCATGGAACAAGTTTTGAACGCAGTTGGAACGATCTCTCCAAATGAGACCTCTCAACCCCAATCTGCATCTCGCACACAAGCTGAGATCACTATTGAGCAATTGCTCACTACTACCTTGAATCAATTGGCCGAAATGAGACAGGCCAATATGGCATTGGAAAAGAAATTCCAAGAATTAACTATTGAGTCCAAGAAAGAAGGTGAACCTTCCTTCGTAGTCACGCCTTTCAAGGGAGATAAGAAAGAAAGAACCGAGGAGGCCATTAGCACTTGGCTTGGTCGTTGGGAGTCTCACTTTGAGCTTCATCCCAAGCCCGATGCAGTAAAAATTGGTTATGTCGGTCGTGAGTTAGGTGGCCGAGCTGCTGCTTGGTGGCGTGGCCTAAGGACCGCAAAAAACTTACCCACAACTTGGGAAGGTTTCGTTGATGTTTTTAAGAAACAATTCTTGCAGCCACCTTCTCAAACCGAACAAGCGCAACACTTGCTCACATTGTCTAGTAAGCCATTTACCTCTCTCGAGGATTATGTGCATCACGCTCGGACCCAGATCCAAAAATCGGGACTTACGGGTGAGAAATGGTTTGTCGCTTGTTTTTTGAATGGTATTCCCAATGGGGATTATCATTGGATTGTCCATGACAAGGACCCCACAACTTTCGAGGAAGCCGTCAACATTGTGTTGCGATACCATAGGACTTCCAAGAAAGACCACAATAAACCTGAGTTCGCCAAAACTCCGAATGTCAAGTTCATTGGGAAACGTAAGCAATCCAGTGACACTCTTGACCGCGACTCAAAGAAACCGAACCTCTTCTGTGCATATTGCAAGAAGCGGGGCCACACAAAGGATACCTGTCGTCGTCTTGAGAGGAAGTCAATGAACACCCCTCCTCAAGACAAATCTACGACTCACACAGGTGAGTCTTTTGATATTGTTGAAGTTCATACCAATCACTTAAGTTTATGTGAATGCACTTTTCCTTCACATTTACTTGGACCTAATGATTTACTCCGAGCAGTCGGATATATCAATGGAACACAAGCACATTTCTTGTTTGATTCCGGTAGTTCTCACAATTTTCTTAATGATCACTTTGTGCAGCAAATGGAGCTCCACATAAACGCAAGTGATCATATCTATCAAGTTCACATGGCAAATGGAAACGTTCAATACATCAGTGGCATTGTTTGTCAACTGCCAATTCAAATAGATACTTATTTGGAGAAGCTTGACTTTCATGTTATGAAATTACAATCCGCAGATGTCATTTTAGGATATCCTTGGTTTTTTAAATAAAAACCCTTCTTTGTCCATTGATTGGGTTAATCACTCAATCACATTTGAACTTAATAATTGTAAACATTTTATTCAATGTTCCAAACTTCCTTCTCATTCACTTGTGTCTTCTAAATCTTTAAGTGAGTATTCTAGTTCATTAATTTATTCGTGTGTAATTGATCCTGCGGTTCAATTTTATTATTTTAATATTGACGCCACACAATTACCACATTTTGAGCAACAATTACTCGACTCTATTTTAGAGGATTTTCAAGATGTGTTTCCTACTGAATTACCGCTTACTTTACCACCTAAACGTAATGTGGACCATCAAATTGAACTCATCCCTGGGGCTGCTCCTGTGAGCATTCCACCTTACCGACTTAGTCGATTAGAAGAGGATGAGATCGCTAAACAACTTAAGGAATACTTGAGTATGGGCCACATTAGGTATAGTAAATCACCTTGGGGTGCGCCAGTTCTATTAGTCAAGAAGAAGGAAGGTTCGTGGCGAATGTGTATCAATTATCGCCGTTTGAATAAAATGACAATTAAGAATGCATATCCATTACCTCGTGCCGATGATTTGATTGATCGTTTGCACGGGGCTCGATATTTTACGAAAATTGACTTACGAACTGGTTATCATCAGATTCGCATCGCCGAGGATGATATTCCTAAAACCGCTTTTCGTACGCGCTATGGCCATTATGAGTTTTTAGTCATGCCGTTTGGGTTGACTAATGCTCCAGCCACATTCCAACAAGCGATGAATGATGTTTTCCGAGATCAACTCGGTGATTTTGTTGTCGTCTTCTTGGATGATATTTTGATATATAGCCGTACCTTGCAAGATCATGTTCAACATGTTCGATTTGTTTTGCGAAAGTTGCGTGACAACTCTTTCTATGCAAAACATTCAAAATGTGACTTCTTCCAAAAATATATTGTGTACCTAGGTCATTTAATTACAGAAAATGGCGTTGAAATTGAACCTTCTCGTATTGAAAAGGTTAAACTTTGGCCCATTCCTCGTAATATTCGTGAACTTAGATCATTCTTAGGGTTTGTTGGATTTTTACGAAAATCAATTCGTAACTATTCCAAATTGACTACGCCATTAACTGACCTTTTAAAAGGTCATCCACGTAAGTCTGTCAAACCAATTTCATGGAATGAACAACTTGACAAATCATTTGAGACACTCAAGGAGCATGTGTGTCAAGCTCCCACTCTTCTATTACCAGACCCTTCTAAGCTTTTCTCAATTGAAACCGATGCTAGTGATTATGCTATTGGTGCCGTTCTTTATCAAGGTGGTCACCCTATTGCTTTTGAAAGTAAGAAGCTTGATGCTGCTCAATCTCGGTATTCGGTTCAAGAGAAAGAGTTGTTTGCGATGATAAACGCACTTAAAACATGGAGGCACTATCTCTATGGAAATAAATTTGTGGTTACAACAGACCATCAATCATTAAAGTATTTTTGTGACCAGCCCGATCTTGTTGGTCGTAAAGGCCGTTGGGCTGACCTTATGCAAGATTTTGATTTTTCCATACGATATCGCAAGGGTTCTATGAACACCGTTGCTGATGCTCTTAGTCGCATTAAAGAAGTTAACATGCTTAGCTTCACGGAAATAAAATCTGATCTTTTAGATCACCTTCGAGGGAAATACCTTGATGACAGTTATTTCTCAAAATACTGGACGAAAGCCGAATCTGGTTTAGATGCCGATACTAGCACCCTACCTCGAAGGCGACCTTTCACATTACAAACGGTTTGCTCTACCGTAGTGGAAAGGTCTGTGTTCCAGATTTACCAAATGTTAAACAGAAAATTTTTCATGAATGTCATGATGCACCATCTGCTGGTCATCCTGGAATACAACGCACACTCGTTCTCATCTCGTGTACTTTTTTCTGGCCTAAGATGCGCTCTGACGTGCATAAATACGTAACTCAATGCTTACAATGTCAGATTAATAAGTCGGAACGACTTAAAGCTGCTGGTCTTTTACATCCCTTAGATATTCCCAACAATAAATGGGAAAGTATCTCGATGGATTTTATTGTTAGTTTACCTCGTACACAGAGGGGTCATGATGCCATATGGGTTGTCGTTGACAGGCTAACAAAATTAGCTAGATTTATTCCTACAAAAACCACGGTAACCGCTCAACAGTTGGCTTATCAATTTGTTGATGAGTTATTTCGTTTTTATGGATTACCGATGGATATTGTTAGTGATCGAGATTCCAAGTTTACTAGTGACTTTTGGACTCAGGTCTTTAAGAAACTAGAAACTACGTTGAGCATGAGTTCCGCAGATCATCCTCAGTCTGATGGACAAACTGAACGAGTTAATCAAATTATTGAGGACATGCTTCGAGCTTATGTAGCAAAAACCCCTTCTAAGTGGGAGCAATACCTTCCTATCTTAGAATTTGCCTATAATAGCTCTAAACATACATCCACTGGATATAGTCCTTTTATGTTGATGTATGGTTTTCAGCCACGTGCCCCAGTTGATGTCACGATTCATCGTGATACATTAGACAGTACACGCAATTTTTTGCAAGACATGAACCAAATGTTGCATATTGCCAAAGAAAATGTCAAGACAGCTCAAGATCGTGCTCGATTTTATGCTGATCAGGATAGACGTCCTCGTGCATTTACTATTGGTCAAAAAGTTTTTTTGCGTGTCCCGACTGATTCTACGTCATTATCTACGGGCAAGTGCGCTAAGTTAGCCCCACGATATTGTGGCCCATTTGAAATCCTTAAGCGAGTTGGGTCATCTGCTTATCACCTTGCCTTACCTCGTAACGTTGGTATTCATCCTGTTTTTCACGTCAGTCGTCTAAAACCATTTTTAGGCTCTGGTGATAACACCATCACAATCCAAGATCTTGTAACATTAGAGGATTTTTCTTACAAACCTCATGTTCCTGAACGAATTCTTGATTCTCGTACTAAACGTTTACGTTCTAAAGAGATTCGGCTATTCAAGATCAAATGGATGGATAAACCTATTGATGATGCCACATGGGAACGCGAGCATTCGCTTAAGGCACAATTTCCTCACTTTATATTGCAAGAGTGCAATCTTTTGAAGTAGGGGAGTATGTTATGTACACATAACGTTGGTGAGGGTAGGTCGCTAATATTTACATTAGTGAAGGGTATGTTCACTATTATTAAAAAGGGGACTAATGATTGGATAGAATGAATGATATGTGCATGCACTATCATGATTTAGACAACCAATGAATAGAGAGCCTTTTAGAAAGGCACATCTATTCAAGGGGCCTAGGAAAAGGTATAAATATGAGGCTTAGCTACCCTCATAAGGATCATCACGTCGGAAGGCTGCTGTCGTAGACACCGGTGGTGCGGGCTAGGCTTTCGTCTCGACGATCGTGTTTATCTCTTCCAAGGTATTAGTCATCCTAATATCCGGCGGTATGGGACGTCGGTGGTAGGTTGGCTATGTCTAGATCATAGCTCGGGGGTGGTCGGGTGGAACGGGTTCTTCTATCCAATCTATTTTCTTCCTTATTACTTGATTTGGTCTATTGATTAGTAATAGACTCTTAACAGAAGTACTGTCAGAGTACTCACACATACTTCAATGCTCATCAATTAGCCTCCTACCCTAACTCCCAAAATTATTCCTTACGAGGAATAGCGCTTTAACGGCCTCTCGGCTTATGCACCGTTACGACCTTTTTGCGGACAGTTTTACGCACCCAGTCTACGCATTGGTTTACACACCCAATGTTGAGCTTGTATCTCAACACTCCCCCTCAAGCTCAACTTGAGGTTCCGCCCGCTCTTTCGGATCTTCACTCTGGCTTCTCCTGGCTTCACGCCTCACACACACTCCTCGACCCGTTCGATTCCGCGCGCCTCAACCCATTCGATTCCGTGCGCCTCAACCCTTCCGGTCGGCTTGTCTGCTTGTGCGGCCCTTCTGAGCTCCCTTGTTATCGCGGTGATATCTCTTCTTTCGCTGCCCTTTCCTCCAGTTGGTCCACAGTTGATTCGGCATGTCCAAATCAAACATTTCGATTGAATCGGTCACTTTCGATTCATTTTCGTTTATGTTTGAATTGGTTGTCTCCAATTCGTTTTCAGTCTTTAGGCCTTTGACAATGTCAGACCAAGTCTTGGTCTTGGCCTTATCGCCCCATTTTTTGGATGACTTCGGCTCTTCCCTACGATTACGGCCCCTGTACTCATCTTCGCCTTCTTTAGCCGACCCGAAATCGCGGTGATCAATTCCGCTGCGATGATCCTTTCCGCTCCTTTCAAGCTCACACTCCTGTTCCTTTCTCCCCCTTATGTTCGGTGTGTCGAGGTGGCGTAACCCAATCGCATCCGAGAATTGTCGTAAGCGGCTTGGTGAATACGTCGGCAATCTGCCAACAAGTCGGAACATACGCTAGTTCGACTTCACCGGAAAGGACACGCTCACAGATAAAATGGAAATGCACCTCAATGTGCTTGGTCTGAGCGTGAAATACGGGGTTTCTCGCAAGTTGGATGCTGCTGAGGTTGTCGTAATAGATCGTTGTCGGAGCGAATACCTCCACATGCAGATCCCATATTAGCCGTTTTAGCCAAATGACTTCGCACGTAGCGACAATCACCCCTCGATATTCAACCTCCGTGCTCGACAATGCTACTCTCGGCTGCTTCTTACTACTCCACGTGATCGCCGCAGTTCCCATTGAGAATGCGTATCTGGATGTGGATCTTCGATCGTTGGCATTTCCGGCCCAATCGGCATCTGTGTAGCCAACTAATTGTTCGTCTACGCCTGCCCGATACAGCAACGCCATGTCTTTAGTGCCGGTGGCATATCACAGTATCTTTTGCACACACTGAAAGTGTTCGGCCGTGGGCTGCGACATAAATTGACTGATCAAGCCGACCGGGTAGCTGAGATCCGGCCGAGTGATCGTCAAATAGATTAGGCTTCCGACAATATGTCGGAACCGTGTCGGGTCACACGCCTTACCCGAATCTCGGCGAAGCTTGACGTTTCTAACCATAAGGGTCGAGATGGGCTTACAATATGCCATCCCGAACTTGAAGAGCATATTTAGCGCGTAATGACGATGGCTGATCAATATACCTTCGAGGGTGCGGATCACTCCGATCCCAAGAAAGTAATGAAGGTCTCCAAGATCCTTCATGTCGAATGATGCCGCAAGGTGACACTTTACGCGATTGATTTCATCCAGGTCGACACCGGCGATGACTAAATCATCAACATAAAGTAAAAGAAAAACCGCTCCATGTCAACCTTGCCGAGTGAACAATGAAGAGTCTGACTTCGATGGCGCAAACCCCATTGTACGCAATCGTTGCGTAATCTTCCTGCATGATGTCAAGATATGAGGGTATAAAGTTTGTGAAAGGAAAAGAGAAAACTGTGAGATATCCCACATAGGCACGACAAATACGGCTCTCATAATATATAAGGTAGAGCAAAAGTTATTATCTTTGTGTTTATGTGTGGAGCATAGAGAGTTCAAGGTAACTTGAACTAAGAGTGGAGGTGGCCTAGCCACTTGTAAAGGTTTTGGCCGACCAAAACCGGACCGACGATGGAGCCGATGGAACCGACATCCGACGGTAGCCACTGGTCACCGGCAACATCCGGCACTGGTGAGGCGACGACAACCGGTAATCGGCGGTATCTGACGACTAGATAAATAAATATATAAATATATATACATATATATATATACAAGGAGGACAAGTAAGGATTCGAACCTTGCACCTCCAAGTGAGGAGTCAATTGGCTTACCACTAGGCCAAGATATTTAGTAGAAAGTATATTTCTATCATCGTACTTTTACATGGAAATTCTCATACATGAGAGCCACCCGTAAAGGTTTTGGCCGACCAAAACTGGACCGGCGATGGAGCTGGTGGAACCGACATCCGGCGGCAGCCACTGGTCACCGGCAACGGCAACCGGTAACCGGCGGTATCCGACGACTAGATAAATAAATATATAAATATATATACATATATATATACAAGGAGGAGAAATAAGGATTCAAACCTTGCACCTCCAAGTGAGGAGTCAATTGGCTTACCACTAAGCCAAGATATTTAGTTGAAATTATATTTCTATCATTGTACTTTTACATGGAAATTCTCATACATGAAAGCTAAAATGAGTGACATGGTTAACATGCACCACATGTAATACATGAGCGCCAAATGGCAAACATGCATTTTATGCATGTCTTGTACCCTCACATGCATCATATGCATGAGAGCATCTATAAAAGAAGGGATGAAAAAGAAGAAGGGTTAGGTTTCTTTTGGGTTATGAAATTAAGAAGAAGAGAATTCGTTATCGAATTGATCATGTAACTTGTTTCTTAAAATCTAAAATCAAGAGTTCAATCTTAATCTCTCTCAATCTAAAGTCAAGCGCTCTATTCTATCTCAAGCTCTCTCTCTCTCTTTCAATCTAGCTTAAGTACTTTCTCGCTAAAGCTTGCGCCAACTTCAAGTCCTTCCGCTCCAGAACCTTGGCGGTTCCGCCTCACGATCCGCGCATAGTGACAGATCTTCACGACAACGCACAGTGGTCATCTTCGTGACCAACGCGAAGGTCTCGTCGTAATCCACATCGTGCTTCTGCGTGTAGCCTTTTACCACTAATCGGGACTTTTAACGGTTGATAGAGTCGTTGGTGTTGTACTTGACCTTATACACCCATCTGCATCCGATCAGCTTCACACCCTTCGGTGCGTCAACCAGGTCCGAAGTCTCGTTGTCCAATAACGCGTACATCTCTTCTTCCATCGCGGCACGCCAGTTTGCGTCTTTCACCGCTTTTGCGTAGCTCTCCGGCTCACGCACTTCCGCCACTCGCGTCATGTACACATAATGGTGCGCCATGTACTCATTATACCCGTATCTCTTTACGGGGTTCTTTAGGCAGGTAGATCGGTGTAATTCGTGATTAGCTGATTTCGCGGCCCTCTCAACCGACTTCGACCTCTTCCGTAGGGGTTCCTTTTCAATTGGCTGAACTCGTACTCCGACATCTTCTTCTTCCCCTTCTCTCTGCGCGTAAATCGTCTCCTCGATTCTTTATGTGGGGACAAGACGGTCGAGTCTCCACTACTCGTTGACTCTTCACACAGTTGACCATCTCAGCTAAACCCCTCACTCGGCCCACTTAGTTGAAATGAGATCTGACTCTCTCGTAGAGCTCCGATTTCCTCATCGCGCGAAGGCATCTCATCCTCGCTGACCTCTTTTTCTGAATTCGGAGTGGAGACATTGCGTACTAGGGGCGAAGACAAGTACCACGAAGTGGACTCGTCGAACACAACATCTCGACTTACGCGAGCTTGTTTGGTTCAGGGGTTAGAGCACTCATAACCCTTCTGTTCATCTAAGTAGCCAACCAAGATACACTTCTCGGCTTTGGCGTCCAACTTCCTCCGTTTCTCCTTCGGCACATGCACATACGCGATGCTACCGAAAACTCTCAACTGTGCCAACTTCGGGTTCTTGCCGAAGTACAGCTGGTGTGGCGACACTCCATTGACAGAAATCCGATTCTACAAGTAAACAACCATCCTTACGGCTTCAACCCAATAGAACTTCGACAAATGCTTCTCTTCAAGCATCACCCTTTCCGCCTCTTTATTGTCTGATTCTTCCACTTGGCCATGCCGTTCTGCTACAGCGTGTATCTACACGAGAATTCACGTTGAATTCCCTCCTTCTGTAGATAACTCACGAATTGGTTGGAGAAGTACTCCTTCTCGCCATCGAACCGTAGGCACTTGATCTTACGCCTAGTTTCCCTTTCCGCAAGGCTCTTTACCTTCAGGAAACACGTGAAGACTTCACTCTTTTTCGCGATCAAGCATGCCCAAGTGTGCCGAGAGAAGTCATCGATGAAAGTCACGAAATATCAGCTTCCACTGAGACTCACGTTCTATGTTGTTCCCCATACATCCGAATGGATCACAACGAGCGTATTTCGACTCAGGTTACACTCATTGGGGAATGGAAGTCGGTGATGCTTTCCCAACTGGCAGGCTTCACAGACTTGGCCCTTTCGGCCACTAAATTTCGGCAAGCCGAAAACGATGTTTTTCATCCGCATTTTTCAAAGCTTCGGGAAATTGACTTGGCCAAATCACTTGTGCCACAGGTCGATATCTGATTCGACCTTTTGTCCTTTTGCGAACATAGCGGTGCCTACGTCGTAGGTCTCGGGGATAAACATCCTCCCTTCACGGCGTCCTTGTACGATTATCTTGCCTTCCTCTTCTATGAAGCACCCGAGATGCGTGAATCGAACTTGCATCCCCTGGTCAACGATCTGGCCGACCAACACCAGGTTCTTGGTTATTGTCGGGATGTGTAGCACGTTCATGAGCTTCCCTTTCTGTCCAACGTAACTGAGGGGAACTTCACTGACATGTTCGATGGTATGCAGAGTGTCGTCTCCTGTTTCGACCATTCCTTGCTTTTCCGGTTTCTCCAAGTACGTGAACCATTCCTTGTGACTTGTCATATGATTTGATGCTCCGAAGTCAACATACCACACCTCATTTGCCCTCGAGGTGTTCACGACCATTGAATTAGCCTTGTGCTTCATTACGAAGGCTGGGCCCAATCCATTTCCAACTCGTTTGGAACCTTCCACGCCTCTTTGCGTCTCTTCGGCTCGATCCAGCTTTGTCGGAATCAGCTCGTTTCTTCCAACACTCGTTCTCCCTGTGGCCTTTCTTGCCACAGTACCATCAATATGCCGTGGCCTTCTCTTGCTGGTTTCGGCGCCGCCATGACTCCCCCTGCTTCCGGAGGGTTCGGAACTACTTCCGACATTTTGATTATGGCACACGTTTTGCTCTTTTCGGCCGCCTCCATTGCTCACCGATCCGCCACGTCCGCCACGACCACGTGTGCGTACTCGTCGATGCACCCACGTGATTTTCCTCTTTGAACAACATCGATTGAACCTCAAAGAACGATGGCGTATTCTCCCTTGTGCAGACTGTCGTTCGGAAAGCTCCGAACTTGGACGCTAGCCCTCCAAGGCACACATGCACTATTTCATCTTCCTTGATGTTCACGTTGTCATGCCTTTCGGCGCCAGATTGTTGTGTGAGTCAGGTGGGAACCGTTGGGGTTTTGGACTAGGAGGAGGAAGAATTTGAGGCAACCTAGTTATGAGTAGATTATAAGAAAGAGAGATAGAAATTCGTGAATGCCACGAATATAGTTTTTTAGTTTTATTAATATTTAAGCCTAATTATACTTTGGAATAGATTGGAATCGATAGGAATAGATTGGAAAAGAGAAATCGAAAACCTCGTGATTCCCACGAGTATTATATTAATCAATATTTAGACCCTAATAATCACCCCATAATTTATTTATTTATTTTTTCTCCCTTTATTACATTGTGCTCCCATCCTTATATAGTGATGAGAGAGTCTTAACAATCCATGCTTTTTCTCTAACTATAGACTATATGATTTCTCTAACATGCTTCTTCTAAAAGTGAACATGCTTTTTCTAACCTCATGGGTTTTTATCGACTATAGTGTTCATGCACGCTAAATGTGCATGTGTAGCTTTTTTCTATCATGCGTTTTTCTTCTAACTAAAGCTTTTTCTTAGAAAATATGCATGAAAAAACCATTCTATCTGGGATATCTACTTTTTTTATCATTCAAGATGTGTTAGTGTAGTGGTAAAGCTACAAATTATTAACATGGAGGTACAAGGTTCAAATCTTGCCCTATGCATGTAATATATATTTTGATATTTCTTTCTTTTTCTTCATATTTATTCAATCGGTTATTTTATACGTTTTTCACGTACTATACGAAATACACTACGACAACGTTGATGGAGGCGAGAGAATCACATATTTCCTTGATTTGGGCCGTGTAATCGGCCACGGACAGATCTTTCTGTCAGACATTGCTGAGCTCCTGTCTAATCTGCAACTTTCTGGCCATTGTGGTTGCGGTGAAAATATTCTTGAGATTCGCCCACGCGTCCTTTGGCGTCATGGCATCCCGAATATAGCTCAAGAGTTGGTCGCTCACACAGGACGGAAGGCAATATAGAACTTTGCTTGCTGCCTGTTCCCAGGTCGGGAAGTCTCTGTGTGTCGATTTGGGTGTTGTGTCGTTAGCTCCATCAACATAACTCCAGTTGTCGTGCCCAAGTAGGTACTGGTGCATCTTGTACGACAAAGATGCATAGTTAGGAAGCGACTTAGCCATCACTCTATCCATTCTTATTTCTCTTCAGTTCTTCATGGTGATGTTTGTCTGTTTGTTGGCCGTAGAGGATTTCAACCCTCGCGCTCTGATACCATGTAAGAGAATAGCGTGTGTGGAAGCGTAACAGACACAACTGTGTAACACAAATGACGAAGATAAGGTTTAATGGAAAGCTTTGAACACGACACAATGTATGTAGGAGAGACAAAGAACGAGAGAGTGAGTGAGTAGAACACACAAAACTTAGATTAAAAAATAACTCTCAGTCGCTCTGTACAAGATGCGCTCAATCGGCGCTTTTTATACAAGTCCTTATAGATAGACAAAAGTACTGTCAAAGTACTGACACATACTTCAATGCTCATCAATGACCCTCCTACACTAACTCCCAAAATTATTCCTTATGAGGAATAACGCTCTAAAGGCCTCTCGGCTTACGCACCGTTACGACCTTTGTGCGTACGGTTTTACACACCCAATGTTGAGCTTGTATCTCAACAATAACCTAACGTTGTAAGGAGAGAGTTTCTTGATCATTCTTATATTATGAGTCTCTGAGTGAGAGAGAGAACAGAAATAACAAAGCTTCCATTAAATCTTAAGAACATGTTCGTCTTCTTTCTCTCATTCTTTTTGTGTTGTTTATTGAGCACTTCTAGACAAGTCATCATACATATTCAAACACCATATGCCACAGTTGGTATCAGAGCGACTTGTTGTTCAACGACGACAAATAGTAGAAAAGATAGAGAAACGAAGAGAAGATATCTGGCTAAAAGAAAAGACCAGGTTAGTAAAATCTTATTTTTAGAAAGAACATGGCTTCAACATTTGGCACAAGAGTTGAAATCCAAAAGTTCGACGGAAAGAATTTTGCCCTATGGAAAGAGATGATGCAGGATGTGTTGATCATCAGAAGATAGGTCGAAGTCATTCGACACAGTGAAAAACTTGTTTCGATGACAGCCAAAATTGCGCGCTCCACCATCCGAATGCATCTGGCCGAAAACTTCTATTTCAGCATGGGAAAAAAGACGATAACGTTCTCAGTATGGGAGAAGTTACAAGTTGTGTATGAAAAGAAATCCTCCTCATCAAAGCTAATGTTGATTCGACAACTATTCAACATGAAGATGAGAGAGACGGATCCAACGACCTCCCACATCAACACCTTCAGTCGGGTATTGTCTGAACTCTCCTCACAAGGGATCAACTTTAAAGAAGAAGTGAAAGCCCTTGCCATCCTATCGAGCTTGTAGTGAAATGGGAGGTATTCTGCACGACTTTTTCCAATAGCCGACCAAATCTAAATCTAGAGGAAACAGTCAGCTAAGTTCTCACAGAGAACATTCGGCGAAAATCGATGGAACTCACCATCAACAAGTCAGCAAAATCTCACCACTCAACCGAGTCGATCGACCAATTCAGTCAATTGAGAGAACAAGCCGATAGAACCGGTTGGAATACCAATCAGTCAAAAACGAGGGGAGACCGACATCGGTCGAAGTCGAGAAATAGCCGACTAGGAGACTTCTGCACCCATTGCAGAAAAGCCGGTCACAATGTTTCCAACTGTTGGTCGAACAAGATAAAAGAGAGTGGTCAACACTCTGATCGGAATTGAGGATGATCCGACATGAACCACTCTCCAGTCGGCAACCAAGTCAATGTTGCCGACACCCGATCAAGAGAAATCCTCTCCTTAGAGGACTCGATGATCGGAGAAATCCTCTACAATGTACAAGATGCACATGTCACGTAACCCCGAACATCAAATGGTTTTCGGACTATTTGGTCGATGCCAACGGCACAATCCGACTAGGCAACGGGCAGGAATGAAAAATCACCGGAGTAGCCGAAGTAGCAATTCAATTGTCAAATGATAACAAAATTGTCCTACACCAAGTTTGGCACGTACCCCCATTGAAAAGGAGTCTGGTCTCCATCGGCATGTTAACCGAAGACGGGTACAGAACAACTCTGAGTTAGTCGGCATGGATGATCAGCCGTGGAAACCTGAAAATTGGAAGCGGGCACAAGCACAACAACTTGTACCCAATGATAGCGATCAATCTGGAAGGGGCCGTGAATGTGGCCAAGAAGACCAACCCAAACCTATGGCATGGCCGACTCGACCGTATGTCTCAAGCCAGCCTAGATCGGTTGATACCGGTGTCGTGAAGTACGAAAGCTTCACATTAAAAGTCTACAAAAAGATAAATACGTAACTAAAATAAAATATATCTTGATAATGTTTTATAAAGGTAATATTAAAAGGAAATTGGTAAATTCATAGTTTTTTCCGTATTTTCATAGTTTTTTTGGGGGGATGGAATTTGGCTATCATTTGTAGTGCAAATAATCATATTTCTGAACTAAAAAAAAAACTGTGAAAATACGGAAAAAACTTTGAATTTATCAATTTCCTATTAAAAACTAACTATGATAATATTATACATTATATGTAGAAGCAAATAAAACATATATATATTATATTACACAAACAAGAAAAGACTTGAACCAATAACCCCCACCTTATGACTTTAAAACCTTACCATTTACCCTATAATTGTAGTATGTTTAAAACTGTATGTCTTCTTTTATTTGAAGTTGTAAAAAGTAGCGTGCGGAAGCAAGTATGAAGACCGAACAGAAGGAAGAAAACTCAGGTTTAATGGAGAGCTTGAGCTTACGCAGTATATGCGGGAGAGACAGAGACAGAGAGAGTGAGAGAGAGAAAACACAAGAATTATTTCAAAAAGGTACTCAATCTCTATTCACTACTCTATACATATGTGTATTCAATGAACACTTTTATACAAGTCCTAAAAGGACTGACAGAAGTACTGAGAGTACTTCAATGCTCATTAAGAGCTCCTACACTAACTCCCAAATATATTCCTCACGGAATATCTTTCCTAACGGCCTCCCGGTTTACGCATTCGGCCTAACCGATCGGTCCCAACCGATCCGGTCCTCGACTTCTTTAGCCGATCTGGCCGATGTTGAGCTTGTCTCTCAACACTCCCCCTCAAGCTCAACTTGAGGCTCTTCGGGATCTTTGGGCTCACAGCTCTGGTTCCTCCTGGCTTCACGCCTTGCTCGCGCTCCTCGACCTGTTCGACTCCGCGCGCTTCGACCCTTTCGGTCGGCTTGTCTGCTCATGTGGCCCTTATCAGGTCTTCTACTGTTGCGGTGTTGACGCTTCTCCTGCTGCCTTTTCTTCCACTTGGGCCTCGGTTGATTCAGCATATCTGAATCAACATCCGAACCGACTTGGCTACCTCCGATCGGTTTTCGCTCTCGTCCGAGTTGGTTGTCTCCAACTTGTCTTCGGTCTTCTCGCCCTCGATGGCATCATCTTCCCCATGCGTGGTTGGCTTCGGCTCTCTCCTTCGGCTGCTCCCCTTTTGTTCGCTTCCGGACTTTTCAACGGGTCCGCCCTCGGCTTCTTCAGCCGATGCTGCCTCGCTTGGTCGTTCGGGACTGTTTCTCCCCCTCAAGTTCGGCACGTCAAGGTGACGCAATCCGAGCGTACCTGAGAATTGCCGCAGTCTGCCGATCCGTCGAAACGTACTGAAGTTCGACTTCACCGGAAAGAACACGCTCACAGACGAAATGGTAGTGCACCTCAATGTGCTTGGTCTGTGCGTGGAAAACGGGGTTTTTCGCGAGCTGGATGCTGCTGAGGTTGTCGCAGTAGATCATCGTCGGATCTGACACCTCCTCTTGCAGGTCCTTAAGTAGCCGCTTCAACCATATGGCTTCGCATGTCGCGACAGCCGCTCCTCGGTACTCAGCTTCGGTGCTTGACAGTGCAACTATCGGCTGCTTCTTACTGCTCCACGCGATCATGACACTCCCGAGGGAGAACGCGTATCCGGACATGGATCGGCGATCGGCGGTGTTGCCAACCCAATCAGCATCGGTGTGGCCGACTAACTGCGCGGCTGCACCGGTCCGATATAGCAGTCCCCAGTCCTTAGTGCCGTTGACATACCGAAGTATGCTTTCCGCACACTGAAGGTGCTCCTCGGTAGGTCACGCCATGAACTGACTGATCACTCCGACCGGATAACTGAGGTCGGATCGGGTGATGGTCAGGTATATGAGGCTTCCGACAATTTGTCGGAACCTCGTCAGGTCGCATACCTTTCCCGTATCGGGACGAAGCTTGACAGTTTTGTCCAGAGGAGTTGAGACGGACTTACAGTCGGCCATCCTGAATTTGAAGAGCATACTCAGCACGTAATGATGTTGGCTGAACAATATGCCTTCGGGGGTACGGATCACTTCGATCCCGAGGAAGTAATGAAGGTCCCCCAGATCCTTCATGTCGAATGATGTCGCAAGCTGGAGCTTCACGCGGTCGATTTCACCTAGGTCAGCGCCGGTGATGACCAAGTCATCAACATATAGTAAAATACTAACCGGTCCGAGTCGACCTTTCCGGATGAACAGGGAAGAGTCCGATTTTGACGTGACGAAGCCCATCCGACACAGTTGCTGCGTGATCTTCGTGTTCCAGGCACGCGGGGCTTGCTTCAGTCCGTAAAGGGACTTCTTCAGTCAACATACTGTCGAGGAGTTCGTTCCAGAGTGAAATCCGGGGGGTTGTACCATGTACACCTGTTCCTCAAGGTCACCTTGCAGGAACGCATTCTTTACATCCATCTGATGTAAGTGCCACCCCTTCACCGCAGCTACTGCGAGCAAAACACGGACGATCGTCATTTTCGCGACCGGCGCAAACGTCTCATCGTAGTCGATGCCGTGTTTTTGCGCGTAACCTTTTGCCACTAACCAGACCTTGTATCGGTTGACCGAGCCGTCGGTGTTGTACTTGACCTTGTACACCCACCTACATCCGATCGGCTTCACACCCTTCGGTGCGTCAACTAGATCCCAGGTCTCGTTTTCCGCCAATGCGTGCATCTCTTCCTCCATCGCGGCACGCCAATTCGCGTCTTTCGCCGCTTCTGCGTAGCTCTCCGGCTCACGCACTTCCGCTATACGGGTCATGTACGCATAGTGATGCGCCATGTACTCGTTGTATCCGAACCGCAAAACAGGATTCTTCTGGTGGGTAGATCGGCGTAATCTCACATTAGCCGATGTCGAGGCCTTCTCGGTCGACGCGGACTTCACCTTTAAAGACCCATCACCGGTTCCCTCGGAGTTGGACTCGCGTCGGTCTGACTCGTTCCTATCCGTGCCGGAATCCGACACCTTCTTCTTCCCTTTCTCTTTGCGCGTAAGCTGTCTCCTCGGCTTCCTGCGCGGGGAATGCACGGCCGAGTCTCCACTACTCGCCGGCTCTTCATCGGATTGATCGTACCGACTCAGTCGTCCAATCGGTCCAGTTAAACGGAGTGAAATCGGACTCTCTTCGCGGGTCTCGATTTCGGGATCATCCGGAGGCATCTCAGCCTCGCTGACCTCATCGTCAGAACTCAGATTGGAGTCGGGGGCTGGTACCAGGACGCGGACTCGTCAACCACAACGTCGCGGCTAACACGCGCTTGTTTGGTGCGAGGGTTATAACACTTATAACCCTTCTGCTCGTCCGAGTAACCGACCAAGATGCATTTCTCGGCCTTTGCGTCCAGCTTCCTCCTTTTCTCCTTCGGTACATGCACATACGCAATGCTACCGAACACCCTCAAGTGTCGCAAGTTCGGCTTCGTTCCGAAATATAGCTCGTGCACCGCCACTTTGTCTCCGATTCGGTTCTGGATGTATACCGCGGTCCTTACCGCCTCGGCCCAGTAGAACTTGGGCAAGCTCTTCTCCTCCAGCATTGCCCGTGCCGCTTCCACAACTGACCGATTCTTCCTCTCGGCCACGCCGTTCTGCTCCGGCGTGTATCTACAACTGAATTCGCGCCGAATTCCCATTTGTTGTAGATAACCGTTGAATTGACCGGAAAAGTACTCTTTCCCGCCATCCGACCGCAGGCACTTGATCTTTCGTCCCGTTTCCGTTTCCACGAACCCTTTGAGGTCCCGGAAACAGTCGAAGACTTCGCTCTTCCTCTCAATGAGGTAGATCCACGTGTCCCGCGTGTGGTCGTCGATGAAGGAGACGAAATATCGGCTCCCGCCAAGACTAACGTTTTGTGCTGGCCCCCATACATCGGAGTGTATAAGGTCGAGCTTGTTCCGGCTCCGGTTCCGCTCGTTGGGGAAAGGAAGTCGGTGTTGCTTCTCGAGCTGGCAGGCTTCACAAATTTGTGCCTTTCGGCCACTAAATTTGGGCAATCCGAACACTACCTGTTTCGATTGAAGATCTTGAAGCCGCTGGTAGTTGACGTGGCCTATCTGCTTGTGCCACAAGTCGATGTTCGACTCGGATTTTTGTCCCTTCACAAACATTGCGGTGCCGCCGTCAGTGGAGTCGAGGATGAACATCCTCCCGTCTCTGCGCCCTTGCGCAATCACACGACCTTCTTCCTCAATGAAGCACCCGAGGTGTGTAAACCGAACCTCCATCCCTTGGTCGACGATCTGTCCGACCGAGACCAAGTTTTTCGTGATTGTCGGAACATGCAACACGTTCATGAGTTTCCCTTTTTGCCCGACATGGCTAAGGGGAACTTCTTCGACATTCGCAATCAAATGCGGAGTGTCGTCTCCAGTTGCGACTACTCCAGGTTGAATCGGGTTTTCAAGGTACGAGAACCACTCCTTATGGCTCGTCATGTGGTTTGACGCGCCGGAGTCTACGTACCACACCTCGTCCGATCTTGGGGTGGTCTGTTTCATTGAGTTTGCTTCGTGTCTCGTCACGAAGGTAGACCCTTCTCCGGCTCTCCCGGAGTCTTCGGCGTAGTGCGATCGCTGCCGATTTCCCTTGTCGGTATGTCCGGAGCCGTTTCCGGAACCGGTTCTCTCCGAATCGGCACGCTTCTTCCAGCACTCACTTTCCCTGTGGCCTTTCTTGCCACAGTACCAGCACTCCGCGATGGCCTTCCCTTGCCGGTTCTCATCGCTTCGACTCCCCCTGTTTCCGGAGGGTCCGGAGTTGTTGTCAGCATCACTTCGGTGCCTTTTTCCTTGATCTCGTCGGCCGCCTCCATTGCGCGCCGACTCGCCTCGTCCTCCACGTCCACGGGGTCTATCTCCCTCCGTGTACAGCATTCTGCTGTCGGTGTGCGTGCTTGTAGACGCACCCGCGTGGTTCTCCTCTACCAGGAGCATTGACTGTAAGTCGAAAAAGGACGGCGTATTCTCCCGGGTACACACAGCCGTTCGGAATGCTCCGAACTTAGACGCCAAACCTCCGAGACAGATCTGGACCATCTCGCTCTCCTCGATGTTCACCTCTATGGAGGCGAGGGAGTCGCAGATATCCTTGATCTTCGAGGTATAGTCCGCCACCGACAAGTCGCGTTGTCGTAGATTGCTCAACTCCTGTCGGAGCTGAAGCTTCCTGGCTGTGGTGCTCGTGGCGAAAATCTTCTTCAGATTTTCCCACGCACCCTTCGACGTCTTTGCATCCCGAACATAGCTCAATAGTTGTTCGCCCACACACGACGCGAAGCAGTATAATACCCTGCTCGCCGATAGCTCCCACGACGGGAAGTCTTTGTGTGTCGATTCGGGTGCCGCGTCATTAGCTCCTTCGACATAACTCCAGTAGCCATGCCCGAGCAGGTACTGGTGCACCTTGTAGGACCAAGATGCGTAGTTGGTTCTGTCGAGCTTCTCTGTTGGAAGCGAGCTCGCCATGCCTCTATCCATCGTTCTTCTTGTTCTTCTTCGTCAAGTTGTGTCGACTGCAGAGAGGTTCTCAACCCTCACGCTCTGATACCATGTAAAAAGTAGCGTGCGGAAGCAAGTATGAAGACCGAACAGAAGGAAGAAAACTCAGGTTTAATGGAGAGCTTGAGCTTACGCAGTATACGCGGGAGAGACAGAGACAGAGAGAGTGAGAGAGAGAAAACACAAGAACTATTTCAAAAAGGTACTCAATCTCTATTTACTACTCTATACATATGTGTGTTCAATGAACACTTTTATACAAGTCCTAAAAGGACTGACAGAAGTACTGACAGTACTTCAATGCTCATTAAGAGCTCCTACACTAACTCCCAAATATATTCCTCACGGAATATCTTTCCTAACGGCCTCCCAGTTTACACATTCGGCCTAACCAATCGGTCCCAACCAATCGGGTCCTCGGCTTCTTCAGCCGATCCGGCTGATGTTGAGCTTGTCTCTCAACAGAAGAAATATTGTATGGTTTAAATCCTAAAAACCATATAATGTACTACATGTGCACCATATATTGTATCACATGGGCGAGAGAAGACTTGAACCACCAACCTCCACATTATGAACCTCAAAGCCTAACATTTAGCCAATACTCATTATATGCATAAAAAAAACAAAAATGTGTTATTTTATTTGAAGTAGCATTGTATAGTCTAAACCATGTAATACATGTGCACCATATAGCACACATGCAAGACCACTCTTTGCATGTGTGACATATGGCCCACATGCAAAACCATCCCCTTCCTATAAAAGGAGAAGGGAGTGTAGTCACAAGGATATCAAGGAATCAATCAATAATATTGAATAGAATTATTGTATGGAATTGATCGAAATTATATTGTACGAGATATCATAATAAAGAAAGAGGGAGAGAAGGTAAAAGCTATATATACAATCCTCAAAAGAGATGAGAAGAACTAGCTTGGCGGCGGCGGTGCTCAACTCACAACGAAAAGGCGGAGGTTCGAGTCTTATCCTCATCGAAAGATAGAAGGGAAGATAATGGTCTACTATCAAGAAAGAGAAGAGTGACTACCTTGTGAGACAAAGTTTGACGGTTCAACGATGCTCGCAACCATTTTGTAACTCTTTCATGAAATAATTATAAATTTCTTACATTCCCTCAATTATCATTTTACATCCTATCTTGTCATATCTTGTTGATCGCTATTGATCTATTCCACTCTTTCGTCTCTTCCGTCCAAAATCCCAACGATTCCTTCCTCACTTTCATGTTGTCTTCTGTCTACGCAATGTTACGCTTCTAGGCGAGCCCCACCACGACACTATTTGGTGAACCCGACGTGAAATGGGGAAGTAGAAGAGACATCTAAAGTAAAGATCAACATCAACATGGCAAGTACAAGCACAATGGATCCGGTAAGGTTGTTTATTGAAAAGTTGAACCAAGATAAATTATTTCATGCCTTACGAGAAGTCCGTGAGAAGATTGGTGTGTTTGATGGCACAAATATTTCAAAGTATGTGAATATATATTATGATCAAATGGAAATGTCTGGTGTGAATGATGTCAATATGATAGCAAAATTTTATAAATTAGTGGACATGGAATTAAGAGATAGAATTCATGAAATACAAACATTGCATAGTTTGGATTGAAATGCATTCAAAGAAGCACTTGTGTCTGAATACTCGTGTGAAGATTTCTCTCGCATTACTATGCGTTCATTCCATGAATAGGTCCTAAAAGAAAATAAAGGATTATCTGTGGCTGACACGAGAAAAGAGTTTGATAGATTGTATGGACACTTAAAGCTAGAAGAAAGAAATTCTTTGTCTTGGCAAAAGGTTGCTTTATTTTTGCAGGCAGTTGACAAGAGATATAGAAAATAATTGGAATTTATGCTTGAAGTACCAAATATCGAGGATGGTATAACTGCATATTGGAATGAGGTAACAAATGCTTGTAATAAATTTATGAAAAGAATGCAAAGCAATGGTGCAATGCTACAAATACCACATGTGGGAATCACAAATCGGCTTGAGCAAAACATCGAAGTTCAAAGACTTGGTCGAGAACCATCACATGAAATGGTCGATCAACCACGAGAAATGACCGAAACTAAGAGTGAGTCTTTGCTTAATGATTTAGTTCAAAGTATTAAAGATCTAACAATTAAAGTGGCAAAGCTTGAGAATGGTCCGACTTCGAGGTCAAGGGAACCATTTCGACCTCGATGTATGTGGTGTGATAGTCTCGAACATCGACTACGTGATTGTGAAGAATATAAAGACATGGAAAATCGAGACTTGGTCTATTGGAAAAATGGTAACATTTACTTAACTGAAACTAGAAGTCCACTTACAAAGAACTTTGGTGATGGTGGTGTTAAGGTTAAGTTTGAAGAAGCTAAAGCAAAAAAGGCTTCTGCAATGTACTACTCGGCAACGATAGGAATGCGTCTTGATGATACACCATACCGATCATCATTTTGGGAGAAGGTTGTAAGTTCCACACAAAAGCAAAAGTTGAAGATGGAAGACCTTCGTGTTGCCGGAGATGCTGTAAGAAAAAACACTAGATGGGATGTTCCATTAGATGCTATGACAGTCTATGCTCAGATGGCAGAACACCAAGAGCATGAGGTGATAGTGAAAGAAAAAAGGAAAAGGCCAGATGATGAGATTGGCTCAACAAAAAAGCATGAGAGAAGAGAAAGCAAAAGA
The DNA here is from genome assembly GCF_043228905.1 of Azolla caroliniana. Taxonomy (NCBI): domain Eukaryota; kingdom Viridiplantae; phylum Streptophyta; class Polypodiopsida; order Salviniales; family Salviniaceae; genus Azolla; species Azolla caroliniana. Next base: position 6,154,940 of record NW_028230452.1, on the reverse strand, counting down.
AAAGAGATGGACACAAAAATCGAAAAAGGTAAATCTAGTCCTTCATTCAAATTAATGTCTGATGTTGAAAATGATATAGATTTAAAGAAAATTTTAGAAACAAGAATACTAGACAGTCGAGTAGAATTTACACTAAGAGAAGTGTTAGGTATTGCGAAAAAGGAATTTCATGATGAAATAATTGATATTGTGCGAAGAAAGAAGCAAGTAAATGAGCAGGTTAAAGAGACAAATCCGAAGGTGGCATATGAAGTGGTGATCAACGAGTCGAACAATATCCTTGTTGACTCTCAACATGCATCAACCTCAATGATAAGTTCAACAGATGCAAGAAGCCACTACTCCCGCAAATGTTGGGCAAGAGCCACTACTGAGCATCATGTGAAGATTGGAAATGTTCCAGACACGGTTATGGCCCTTATTGATCATGGTTCTGAAATAAATATAATGAGTGTTGATTTTTACAAGAAAGGTAGATGGCCAATTGATACTCAACATGGTTGGCGCGTAAAAGCGGCCACATCAGTCATCGAAGATTTATTTGGTGCATGCCCAAATGTAAAGGTTACTATTGGTGATATAGAGGTAGATCAACATTTCTTTGTGCAGGAAGGATCTACCTATCTGATAATCTTGGGGCAACCATACATCACAACGGTACGGATGGAGACCAAAGTCCTTGACAATGGTTTTGCCTATGCGAAGATTCGAAGCCAAGATGGACGAAGAACTGTACAATTTATGACAGTTCGCCCAAATCATGAGAGGAACAAGCAAGATCTTCGTGATCATTCGATACCAAAAGAATGTGATGATTTTGATAATCAAGGTTTTGACTAGGACTGTTGCAAATGAGGGTTTCAATAGTCCCATTATTAAAGGACCCTCACATAGGGCATTACAACATATGAATAAGTCATTTCATGTTTCTAAAAGTGGTGCTATATGTGTGACTAGGATGTATGAATGCAAAAGGAACTTGAAAAAGAATGCTAATTCGTTTCAACAGGCATTGAAGGATAATGGAGTACTTGAAATGGAAGAGCACATCGAAAGTGTTCTGGAAGAAATTTCTTTTGCAAATACTATAGAAGAGTTAGAAATGTATTTGAAAGAAGATGATGAGAGTGTTAGGAAGATACATGTACTCAATTGATATGTATTATGAGATTGATAGGTATAATTGTAAATATGAAGAAGTAGAAAGTTTATGTAATACAAAATACAAAACAATAGATAAAAAGGTCAAACCTGCTACAATACCATTACCTATTGGTAGTGAAGAGAAGATGGAGGCAACAACAACCGAGCCTATGCTTCGACCAATAGAGAAGATCAGAAGTCACTTCACTTCGGAGACAATAAATAGCTTGAGAATCGGAGGGGCTGAATTTCTTCTGCAATTAGAGATCACGACTTTCAAAAAAAGGATCTTTAGGCATGAGAAAGCGTTCACATTCAAAGCTGAGGAGATTGGTTGTGTAGATCCAAAGGTGGTGACACCAATAGTAATATTTATTATCCCTCATATTCCTTGGAATTTTAAACCTATTGCAGTACCGAGAGCTCGATTACCTCAATTGTTGGAGCTACTGAAGGATAAAATCAAGATGAAGATTTTAGAGCCTTCAAATGCACCATACTCCAATAGATGGTTCATAGTTCCAAAGAAAGACGGTTCTCTAAGATTCATTCAAGATCTACAACCAATCAACAAAGTCACAATCCGAAATGCAGGAATCGAACCAATCGTTGATGAATTTGCGGAAGCTTTTGCTGGGAGAGCAATTTACTCTATGGGAGACCTATATTCGGGATACGACCAATTTCAGCTAGCAATTGATAGTTGCAATATTACAACAATGAAAACACCAATTGGATTGGTTCGAATGTGCACTCTACCTCAAGGTGCGACAAATTCAATTGCTCATATGATGAATGCAATGAACAAAGTTCTACATGAGTACATCCCAAAGGTAACTATGCCATTTTTAGATGGTATTCCTATAATTGCGTCGCGTTTGCAAGTGAAAAAGTTGAAAATTTTCACCATTTGGTAAAATTGAAAAATGCCAATTTTTGGTCAAATATAAAAGGTAACTTTGTGTATTTTTAAAGAAAAATGACAACTAATAAGTTTTTAGATCTTAAAGAAATCAAAAGTAGAGGATTTCAAAACAATGAACGTTTTTATTTCATTCGATAAAATGTTGTCTAAATTTGTTACACAGTTGCACAAAAAATACATTTGGGGGTTATTTGCATAAATATCATCATTCTTTTCATGAGAATCACTCCTATAGATAATATACAACTTTGACTCTTCCTCCTCATTTTCAAATGTACCAATCAAATCATTGTCTTCACCAAATGGTGTCTCCAAATTGTGTGCACTAAATCTTCTTCACCTTCAATTTGAGATATCTTCTAGACTTGGTAATATCTCTTTTATTATGTATATCGTTGTTGTCCTTAAACATCCAACTTTTGTCAGTGTAAAGTCATACACAATGATATCCACCTAACTAATGTCAATGATAGACGTATTACAAAGGTTTAATGCATCATCACATCCAAAACTTTACCAATGCAGAATTGGTACCCTAGCTCATGGCCATCTACATGTGTAGTTATTAATATCCCCACCTTGAGTTCTTGCAAGTTTCCTTGTCACCTTAGTTATGCTCGTGTTGTCATCTTTTGTTCCACATAAATGTTTCTCTGTTGTAGATGAACCAAACTATGAAGATCAACATTAAGTGCTTGAAGTGCTCATTGAGAACCACGAGAATACTTTATAGACCATGTAAATGACATTTGCAAGGTTCAATTACCATCAACACAATTATTAATGGTTTTTTGTTAATCAATGATGCACATGTTCACCACAAGGTATCTTGTTATGCAACATACTTCTTCGGACTATCGATATGCATCTTTTTCTCTTCTAAAAACAAAGATTTTAGTACGATTCAAGTTCATGTTTTAAAAACCTCTTTTATTTGAAAAACAAGAAGATTTTTAAACATGAACTTGATACGTTGTATCGAGTTGATGTAAAAAACAGAGTTTTGATCATAATTCCATACAATGTATTGAATTCATGTTCAAAGCTTGTTTTACCATATTTAAAAAAAATTAATAATAGTAAGTTCAGCTTGAGTTCATATAAGAAACAGATTTTTCAATACAATGTATCAAGTTCATGTTTAAAGTATTTTTTTCTTTTTTCTTTTTTTCTTTTTTTTCTTTTTTTCAATTTTGTTTAAGGAAAAAAATAATTTTAAACATGAATTCGATACATTGTATTGACTTGTGATGAAAACTCTAGTTTTTTCATCATTCATTAAAGCTCAAAACAAAAATTCAAAAATAACAAACAAAAAACCAAAATAAATAGAAAAAAAAACATTTTTTTTAAAACCCAAAAGAAAAGCTTTAAACAAGTTAGATTTTCAACACGAACTCAATACAATGTATGGAGTTCGTGTAGAAAAGTCGACTTTTTGACACGAACTCGATACATTTGATCGAGTTCATGTTGAAAAGCTAACTTTTTGACATGAACTCGATACAATGTATCGAGTTCATGTTTAAAGCTTTATTTGGGGTTTTTTTTTAAATTGCTTTTTTTTTCTTTTTTTTTTTTCTTTTTTTTTTGGAGCTTTAATAAATGATGAAAAAAACAGAGTTTTCATCACAAGTCGATACAATATATCGAATTCATGTTTAAATATATTTTTTTCCATAAATAAAATAGAAAAAAATCAAAAAAATCAAAAAAATAGAAACAAATAGAAAAAAATTAGAAAAATATACTTTAAACATGAACTCGATGCATTGTATCGAATTGTGATGAAAAATCTTGTTTTTATATGAACTCAAGCTCAACTTATTATTATTAATTTTTTTTAAATCCGATAAAAAAAACTTTGAACATGAATTCAATACACTGTATGGAATTATGATCAAAACTCTATTTTTTACATCAACTCGATACAACATATCAAGTTCATGTTTAAAAATCTTCTTGTTTTTCAAATAAAAGAGCTTTTTTAACTAAACTCAAATTATACTGAAATCTATGTTTTTACAAGAGAAAAAGATCCATATCGATACACCAAAGATGTATGTTGCACAACAAGATACCTTATGGTGAACATGTGCTTCATTGATTAGCAAAAAACCATTAATAATTTTATTGATGGTAATTGAACTTTGCAAATGCCATTTACTTCACAAATTTTGTAGGGGAATTCTCAAAAGGAAGAAGAGGATAACATTGTAGATACCCTGATAACTGTGTGATATGTTCAAATTGATATATTAATGTTCACATCTAAAGTTTGACAGTTTTGACAGTTTATGAATATCATCTACATTTTAGGAGTTGTGGATTTATCAAAATTGTTTATGAATATTGTCTACGTTTCTTGAGTTGTGAATTGATGGATGTTAATGAGCAATAAATTTATAGATGATGACATTAAGGATTGCAATGTTACCACTTATACTTAAAACTTTTTCAAGTCTAACAAAAGATGTAATCTTAATCTCATCAAGATGGTGAAACCATTAATCATAACTTGTGCCTTGAGTTAACCATTGTGATTTTCTTTAAGTTAACTACATTTCATATCTACAAACCATCAACATTTAAACATTTAATGAAAAACTATTCAATTTTAGAAATTATCATTTTCAAACTTCTTAAATATCCAAAAATTAGCAAATTTTACATACTATTTAAAACATGTGATACTGGTGTATCAAGTTTTTGAAAATTTTCTAAAATTGCAAGATTATAAAAGGAATCTATAAATGGAATGCGCGATCTTTCCACTTGTGAACACGAACGTGTTTATTAAGGGATGCTTAGAAAGAGATAAAGATGAGGCTATGGTTAGAAATAGTTGCAGAAACTTTGTGATGGATCACATTAATGATTGTGAAAGTATTTTAAATAAGCTTGAGCAGGTACATTTGACACTATCAGGAACAAAGTCAAGCTTTGGGCAGAACGAAGTTCTGATAGTTGGTCATATGTGTGGCTGGTATGGAAGAAAGCCTTCATCGATCAAAATTAATGAAATACAAATTATGAAGGAGGTTTGTGAATCGGTAACAAAGGTGAGAAGATTTTTAGGTGCATGTGTGTTTTATCATATTTGGTTACCACACTTTGCACATGTATCAGATCCTCTCTACTAACTTTTAAGAAAAGGGAAGAAGTTTATTTGGACTGATGAACATACACAAGTTGTTCAACAATTGAAAGAAGCATTGTTGAAAGCTCCAGTTCTTCGTCAACCAAACTACAATAGTGAAAGACCAATTATAGTGACAGTTGATACTAGCCCAATTGGGATCAGTTGGGTTATCAACCAAGAAGATGAAGACCAACATCAATATGCTATCAGGTTTGGAGCAAAGATATTAAATGAAAGACAAAGAAATTATGCACAAGTTAAACGAGAATTGTTGGGTTTGCTTATTGCATTAAAAACAGATAGAGATTACCTGATCGGAGCAGATGTAGTGGTTGAAACAGATTGTTTGCCACTCATCGGAATGATAGCAAGTTGCACCACACGAGATATTGCAATGCTTCAATGGATTGCATACATTAGAACCATGAACCCAGAATTACGGCATACATTAGAACCATGAACCCAGTAAATGAATTTCGAAGACGAGTATTCAAGTTTTTTTCATGTGAAGGGCATTTATGGAGGCGCCCAAAAAGGCCAACCGAAAATCCTCTTCTAGTCATTTGTAAGGATGACATTAAGAGAAAATTAATTAATGAATTCCATGATAGTTTGTGGGCAAGACATAGAGGCATATGGGCAACATTTATGAAGTTGAAAGAAAAGTATTGGTGACCACATATGTATAAAGATGTAACGAAATTTGTGGAAACCTGTGAAGTCTACCAGAGGTATTCAACTATTCGATATCAAGATGAGTTAAAACCAACATATTCATCATCAATGCATTATAAATGGATGGTCAATCTAGTGACAATGCCACTTGGGGAAGGTCAAATGCGATACTTAGTACTAGCAAGAGAGAAGACCTTACAAACCAAGTTGAAGGAAGACCACTACGACAAAAAACAACTAGAGCTGTATGTAAATTTTTGTTAGAAGATGTAATATGTTGTTACGGGTGTGTTGGTAAAATAATTGAGGAGAACTTGACTCTGATGAAGCTAGAGCATTCTTCAGCTGGATAGGGGTCAAATAATCACTTACAGCTGCGTATAATCCAGAAGTCAATGGAAAGATTGAAAGAGGACATATCCCAATAGTTAGGCGATCATGAAAAGCTGTAAAGGTAAAATAAGAGATTGGCCACGCATGCTACCTTATGCACTATGGGCGGATCAGACAACGCATAGTTCGGTAATAGGATACATGCCAACTGAATTGATACTTGGCTAAAAGCCCATCATGCCGGTAGAAGAATCAATTATGTCATGGATATCTATTCCATAGAGAGAGGAGGTGAGCAGAGAAGAATGGCTTGCTTTGCGAATTCAACAATTAGAGTGTTAGCCTAAAGATGTAGAATTAGCAGCCCAACGATTGAAGGAAGCTCGACTAAAGAATAAAATTCGTTTTGATAAAACTCACAGAATTTGACATAAGAAGATAGAAGAAGGGGATTGGGTGCTTGTGTATGATGACAGTTTAGATAATCAACATAACACCCTATGCAAGTTTGCTGAAAGATGGTTTGGGCCTTACATAGTAAGAAAAGTATATGATAAGTTAGTGAATTGGATGGAAAACTAATCCTAAACGTGGTAGTTAGAAAGAGGATAAAAGTATTTAAGAAAAGGTTTGAGCTCGAACTTCCTCCAATAGCTCAACATGAAGGTGAAAGATAGTGGCACATGTTGGAGGATGTGCAGGTCTAGAGGGGGTGGATGTCGTGAAGTACGAAAGCTTCACATTAAAATTCTACAAAAAGATAAATACGTTGTCGTGCCTTTCGGCTCCGGATCATTTGCGTGAGTCGGGTGGGAACCGCCGAGGTTTTGGACTAGGAGAAAGAAGAATATGAGATGAGGCTAGTAATGAATAGATTATTAGAAAGAGAGATAGAAATTTCGTGAATCCCACGAGTGTATTGTATTCGATTAATCAATATTTAGATAAGAATATGTATTTAGATTGAAAGAAAGATATAAGAAACTTGTGAATCCCACAAGTATAGATTATATTATTTTCGTGAATCCCACGATTATATTAATCGGTTGGTGTTTTCGGAAATATATCCAATTTCCAAATATTTCACACGCCTATTACATTGTGCTCCCCATCCTTATGTAGTGATGGGAGAGACTAAGCATAGCTACATGCTTTTTTTTTCTAATATGTTCATGCACACTAAATGTGCATGTGATGCTTTTCTAATCCTTGCTTTTATTTGCTAAATATAGTGCTCATGCACGCTAGATGTGCATGAGTCACTTTTTAGTTGCTTGCGTTTTTCTATAAAATATTCACGCACTCTAAAAATGCACGATTTACCTTTTAATAAAGGTAGGTGCAAATAAAGCACTTATAGTTATTAAATCTATTTGCAAAACACTAAAGATAAGGTAGCATAATGGTAAAGTTGAGGTTTGGCTACGTGGAGGTACAGTGTTCGAATCTTGCCCTATGCATGTGATAAATATTTTGATATTCTTATTTTATTTATTTATATGTAATTAAATCATTTATATTATTTTTACTTTTTCACGTAGTGTACGAAATACACTACGACAACGTAACTAAAATAAAATATAGCTTGATAATGTTTTATAAAGGTAATATTATAAACACACTATGATAATATTATACATTATATGTAAAGGCAAATAAAACAAATATATTATATTACATGGACAAGAGAGGACTTGAACCAATAACCCCCACCTTACAACTTTAAAACCTTACCATTTACCCAATAATTGTAGTATATAACTATATGTCTTATTCCTAAACCATATAATGTACTACATGTGCACCATATATAATATCATGGGCAAGAGAAAACTTGAACCAACAACCTCCACATTATGAACCTCAAAGCCTAACATTTAGCCAATACTCATTATATTTGTAAAAAAAACAAAAATGTCTTGTTTTATTTGAAGTAGCATTGTATAGTCCATGTAATACATGTGCACCATATAACACACTTGCAAGAGCCCTCTTTGCATGTGTGACATATGGTTCACATGCAAAACCATCCCCTTCCTATAAAAGGAGAAGGGAGTGTAGTCACAAGGATATCAAGGAATCAATCAATCATATTGAATAGAATTATTGTATGGAATTGATCGAAATTATATTGTACGAGATATCATAATAAAGAAAGAGGGAGAGAAGGTAAAACCTATATACAATCTTCAAAAGACAAGAGAAGAACTAGCTTGGCGACGGCGGTGCTCAACTTGCAACGAAAAGGCGGAGGTTCGAGTCTTATCCTCATCGAAAGATAGAAGGGAAGATTATGGTCTACTACAAAGAAAGAAAAGAGCAACTACCTTGTGAGACAAAGTTCGATAGTTCAATGACGCTCGTAGCCATTTTGTAACTCTTTCATGAAATAATTTTAAATTTCTTACATTCCCTCAATTATCATTTTACATCCTATCTTGTCATATCTTGTTGATCACTATTTATCTATTTCCACTCTTTCGTCTCTTCCCATCCGAAGGGACCTGTTTCCCAACACGTCTTTGCTTGGAGTTTAGGAATGTAGCCAACTGTTATCGTGGTGTGGCTCGCCTAGAAGCGTAGACATAAGACAACGTGAAAGTTGATGAGACGAGTTGATGAAGAAATCGCCCGAGGCCGAAAGGCTGAGGTCGAAACCGAAATCGTGTAGACAGCCAACTCAAGAGACTATATCTGTAAATAGTCGAAATAAGCCTTTGTGGGCTATACTTGTAAATAGTCCGAAAATTGTACTAGTATAAAAGCAACTAGGGCAAATCTGATAGTGTGTGTTAGTGATCATTATTGAAAAGTTAGAACGGGACAATTGTCTCCGTAATTGAGAGAACGCGTGAGAGAGGGAGAGTGTGAGTAAGTGCAACTCCATAGCCATCTGTTGACGAAGAAGAACTCGAGGTCGTTTCCTATGAGTTTTTTGTTCTACCCCCTCATCATCATAGTGATCTATTTTCGGAGCAAGCGGACTCCATGTGGTTTTTCCCAGTTCAGGTTTCCATGGTAAAATCTGTGTGTTCTTTGTTTTTTTGCTATTCTGTTCTTCGGTTTTCTATCAAAGCATTATTTCTTGCAAACGAATATACGAATGGTAACCGGCTGTGGCCAGTCTTGAGCGTGACAAGATGGACTTTTGCGAGCGTTATCGATACGGGAAACATACCCGAGTCCGCACTCTCTCCATTACGAAATGGTACGACAACCCCTAGAGCTCATGCACACAGATATATGTGGGCCTATATTTGAGAGATCATTAGGAGGCTCCCGATACTTCATCACATTTGTAGATGATTGTACACAGAAAGTCTAAGCTTATTCAATTAGGTCGAAAGCCGAAACGCTCGAGGTATTCTCTTAGTGGATAATGGAAGTGGAGAACCGGTCACGGTATAGAGTGAAGACACTCCAATCCGACAATGGAGGAGAATACACCTCTCGAGCCTTTAAACAGTACCTGTCCTACAAAGAGATCCGACATCAAAAGACCGTTCCATACACACCCATGCAGAATGGAGTGGCAGAACGGATCAACTAAACAATCCAGGAGAGGGTGACGACAATGCTCCAACAAGTTGGACTAAAGTTGGAGTTCTGGGTCGAAGCATTGCAGATGGCACTATTCCTGATCAATAAGCTGCCATCAAAAGCAATCAGGCTTGAAGTGCCACATGCACTATGGTCAGGCAAACAACTGATCTATGATAGGCTCTGTATATTCGGATGGAAAGCCTACACATTCATCCCCAAGGAGAAAAGGACCAAGATGGCACCCCATGCAACAAAGTGCATATTTCTCGGTTATGGAATCGATGGGGACTTCCGTTATAGGCTATGGGACCTAGAGAACTGGAAATTGATTCGGAGCAATGACGTAGTCTTTAATGAAGTCTCTATTCTCTCTATTAGGAACTAGCAGAAAATAGTTGGTAAGAAGGTCTCCTTCGAAGTCGATAGAGACATCGTCGAAAGACTGACCCACCGAGCCGAATTAGAGATTCGACAAACAGTTGAACTTGCCCCAGCCAACAATAAACCCGCCGACTCCGAATCGGTAGGAGGTCCACTAGTCGAACTCGAAGACAAAGCCATCAAAGACAAAAAAGGCAAAGTCAACAAGGTGCGAGGCGGAAACGATAGAATTGACCCGATTGACCCACCCAAGGCCAAAGAGAAGAACAGAACCGAGTCAGCTAAGTCCTCTACCTCTAAGTCAATTGATCCTGAAGAAGGGGAGGATGGCATGACATCACCGAAATCCTACTACAAGGGTGAGTCATCTCACAGGACTCCAGAAGATGGTTCAAGCAATACCAATCGGTCAACCGAGTTGACTGAAGAAATCGAATCGACAAAATTGGCACTCAGGAGATCCGGACGAGTCAGAAGGCCTACCTAAACCCTAAACCCTAAACAAAGTTTTATCAATTGGGCCTTGACTACGTCAACTACACGGATGTAGATGAACCAAGTACTTATGAAGAAGCTATAGCCGCACCGGACGCCGATACATGGCTACAAGCCATGCAATCCGAGATGGACTCGATTTGACAAAATCAAACATGGGAGCTGGTCAAACTACCAGCAGGAAGAAACCCGCTACCTTGCAAATGGGTATTCCAATACAAATATGTATCTGATTCTAAGAAAGCCAAGTACAAAGCTCGACTCATTGCGAAGGTATTCAAACAGGAACATGGAGTCGACTACGCTGAAATATTTTCTCCAGTAGTCAAGATGAACACCCTTCAGCTCCTACTTGGGGTTATGGCGACATAAAACCTAGAGCTCGAGCAGTTGGATGTAAAGATGACGTTCCTACACGGAGATCTGGAAGAGGACATTTACATGTCCCAACTGGCAGGCTTCTCGGTGACGAGGGAGGAAAGTCACCTCGTATCTCGACTGAAGAATAACCTTTATGGCCTAAAACAGGCACCAAGGATGTGGTACCAAAAATTTGATTCCTACATCAGGCAACTTGGATACCGCCAATCTGACTCCGACCCATGTTTATATACTCGACAACAGGCCGACGAGTCCCAGATCTATTTGATCCTATACATTGACGACATGTTGATTGCAGGGAGCAATCAAACTGAAATCGGAAAGCTAAAGTAGAGCCTTCACAACAAGTTTGCGATGAAGGAACTTGGACAAGCCCGACATATATTGGGCATGAGGATAGAACAAAATCAGAAGACAATGACTCTCTGACTCTCCCAATCCGACTACATCTACAAAGTGCTGAAGCGCTTCAACATGGAAAATTCCAATCCAACACCAACACCGCTTCCGACATCAATCCGACTATCAAATAGAGACTCTCCTTCGACGGACGAGGAGAAAGAGCTTAATGGAAAGATACCCTATGCATCAACCATAGGAAGCATCATGTATGCGATGGTGACGACTCGACTCGACCTTGCCTATGTCGTAGGGGTCGTTAGCCGGTACATGTCAAACCCAAGACGAAAGCATTGGGAGGCCATCAAGCACATCTTTTGGTACCTAAGAGGGACTGAAGATGCACAACTGATTTTCGGATCGGCAAATCCAATCAAAGTTAAAGGCTACACTGACTCCGACTACACCGGGATTTCGGACAATTGGAAGTCGACATCAGGCTACATCTTCACCTACGGTGGCGGTGCTATATTTGTTGGGAAGTCGGTCCCTCCGGATGGGATCTGGTTATGAATGAAGATGGGACTATGACAAGCGATTGAGCAGAGGAAAGCCGAGTAAGGAGCAGAAGATAAGTCTGAGATACAAAAAAATTTGGACAACATTCGGACAAGTCGATCAGGATGATTAGCCAAATCAGGCTAGATATTGACTATATCTCTACCGACCTAAATACATGCCGAACGCCTTGTAATCATAACCTAGATTAAAAGTGTAATCTAGGTTCATGGGGGAGATAACCCCATACAATTGTAATAAGAAAGAGTTGTCCTTTTACAGGGGAGTTTGTTGGCATAAAAGGCCGACTCCTTCCTATTTGTATCTTAGTGTGAACGCGTCCAAATAGTTAGGGCTTAATATATAAGTAATAACCTAACATTGTAATGAGAGAGCTTCTTGATCATTCTTGTATTATGAGTATCTGAGAGAGAGAGAGAGAGAGAGAATAGAAATAACAAAGTGTCCATTAAAGCTAAAGAACATCTTCATCTTCTTGATCTCAGTCTTTCTGTGTTGTTTGTTGAGCACTTCTAGATAGGTCCTCATACATATTTCCACACATATTCGAACACCATATCCCACATGACTGATTCGAGGGGCTATAATTGTAAATAGTCTACATGTACCCCTAGTGGGGTATGTTTGTAAATAACCTCAAAGTTGTTTTAGTATATAAGCAACTAGGGCATACTTTATAGGTGAGAAGAAGAGTGTGTATCATTATTAGTTGTTGCATAGTTATCTAGTGAGGTAGTTGCCTTTGTAACTGTGTAAGAGAGAGAGAGTGTGTGTGTGTGTAAGAGTTAGTAACTCTACAGTCATCAGTCTGACAAAGAGGAACTCGCGGTCGTTGCCTCTTGAGTTTCTTATTGTACTTCTCCTCTTTCATAGTGATTCTGTTTCTCAGGGTTTGTGGACTCCTTGTGGTTTTTCACTTTTCAGGTTTCCACGTTAAAATATCTGTCAGAACCAAGAGAAAAGATAGAGTGACAGAAGAAAGATATAAAGAGATCACAAGAAGAGAGGAATGAAATGATAAGAGAAGAATGAACAAGGAAGGGCATTTTGGGAATTAATGAAATACTCAAGGGTATATATCTAGATGTTGTGCCTCTAATTAGAAAATTTAACCCAAGTAATAGAGAGAAATTAATCACAAGATTAACAATGGACATGACTATAAATGCTTAAAAATGTCTACAATAAAAGCAAGTTGTGCAAGATGTTAATAGAAGAAAATCACATTCCCACGAGGTGATGATTGCTAATAAAATAAGGCGAATACATCCTATCCTAAGACTCCTTCTCAAGCCTTGAGAAACATTTATCTCAAGAATTCACTCGTTGTAAAGCAGTGATTGATTGATTAGTTTTTATTTCATTGAGATATAAAGGTGCCTAAAAACGTATGGCTCTCACAAATTGGCGTACTAAAGTTGTGAACATTACCACGTTAGGCTTCTATGTATGAGAAAGCAATACAGATAACCAAATACCCTTTTTATTTTCTATGGAATTCATGTGGACCCCAACTCCTATTATAGGAATAAGTGATGCTTGTAACAATCCCATTTGGATGGTAGATGGAGCTCTCGAATTGTGGGGGGGCTTGCGTCGCACGATCAACTCTGGCCATGGCCAATTGTGGTTGGTTGTTCCCCTCCCCATGATTCGTACGTATCAATGACCATTGACCAATTAAGAGTTTCTATTCCCCACCCTCTAAGAAGCATAGTAGAATAGCCACTTTGCTTGTGTATTTTTAAAATTAGCTTTATGACCATTTATGGTTGGCCAAAGTTGATGGTTCCAAGATCATGAAAATTAAGATTAAGTAAAAAGAAGAAGAAGGAAACCAACATAAGTATTGACGGTGTATGCTCAATTAACATAACATTGCAGTTACAATTAAGGATCACACATTGGCGTAATTAGTGTGGTGCGCACAATTGATGCTATCAACGAACAAATACAACTTCTAATTAGAAGCGAAATTAGGGAATGAAGTTTCAGCGTATCGTCTCGGTTATGAGAAACCCGCGTTTGCTATAGACGAAATCATAATCAGCAAAACCGGGCTTCAAATACCCGCTCGCTAATTGGAAGAGCACCTGGTAACTAGATCTTAAAAACGAAACTCTCTTGCTCACAGAGACCCATATCCGATCGACAGGGAAATCAATCTCTCGAAAGTTTTTGATGGCAGACGAGTTGGAGTCATCTTCGCATCTAGCAGTAAAACAAAGGGCCTTCTTACCGGTTCCAGTAATATGGATGGTTGGTTAACGCAGAACAAAATGATCGTATGATAATCATAACCAATCGTAGCCTTTGGGCAGGCGGGCGGGGCGGACGTTAAATGAATCGTCCGGCTCACCTTTAAGAAGAAAGTGGGTGATTAAGGAAGATAAGCAGAGTCTTAATCCTGATTAGCAGGTGATTAAGGAACACCGCTCTGCATACATCTATATAAGAGTTTCCCTACCATGTCCATCCTCATCGCCATCGCCATCTTCTTGTTCTTCCCTTTTTCCTGTCTGGTCTGGTCTCATCTGATCTGATCGGATCGTGTCGTGTCTCATCGCCTCCTTTTTCTTTCGCCTGTTACCAATCCCTGAGACGAAGCGGAATCTTCTTTCCTTCAAAGAAAGGTAGAAAGGACGAGTCGAATCGCTGATTCTATATCAGAAGCCGTGATCCCCCTCTACAAAAGAAAGGTAGAACGAATGAATCTTTGATATACATCAGGGGAAAAAAAAAACAGGCAGACGGAGCTAATCTCTTAGGTATCCTAAGTAAAGAAAAGGGAAGGAAATAGAAGGAGGAGAGCACCTATAGAGAAGACAATTCTCCTCTCCTGTGTTAAAAAGAAAAGAAACAGTCATTTCTATAGCAGTTCCATAGGCCAGACAGGCAAGCACAGCGAAAGAAAGAAAAGACACCAGAAGATCTACAAGAAGGCACAGAAAGATCAACAGAGAGAAATATGTTCAGGAATGACAAGTATGGAGTCAACGATCCTGAGGCAGGCCCAGTGTTGTACCCAGGCATCCCCAGTGGGGAGAACGCATTCAGGTGGGCATTCATCCGCAAGGTATATGGAATCCTGTCCATCCAAATCCTCATCACCACCCTTGTCTGTGCCCTGCTCGTCTTCTATTCTCCTGTGGCCGTCGCCATCGTCTCCAGCACTGTTCTTTGGATTGGTCTCATCATTTTACCGTTCATTCGTAAGCCTTCTGCTATTCACTTATTCTTACATTTTCAATCAATTTCCTTTCTTTTCATGTGTTTCACGATATTTGTGCATTTTTGAGTTGGCAATGGATTATCTTTCATGTGTTTAGAATCATACTGCTTGTATTTTGTGTGGAAATTGATAATATTTTCCAACCATAGAATCATATCAATTTGTTTATTGTGTTGTAGTGATGGATAATTTTCCGTTTCTTTAAATGTTAGATTGTTTTGCATTGTGTTAGATTATACAGGTTTAACACATGGATCATTTTTTCTAGGTTTAACGCATTGTAATATCTATAATATATTCCCTTGCAATCAGTTCTCCTTGTTCCTTTGTAATTGAAGGACTATTCTATGTTCAGAATACAATACAGCATAGTGGACATAAAATTGTGAAAAGAACATCTCGATCTTGCATTGTTCCTTTGTAATTGAAGGACTATTCTATGTTCAGAATACAATACAGCATAGTGGACATAAAATTGTGAAAAGAAAATCTCGATCTTGCATTGTTCCTTTGTAATTGAAGGACTATTCTATGTTCAGAATACAATACAGCATAGTGGACATAAAATTGTGAAAAGAACATCTCGATCTTGCATTGTTCCTTTGTAATTGAAGGACTATTCTATGTTCAGAATACAATACAGCATAGTGGACATAAAATTGTGAAAAGAACATCTCGATCTTGCATTGTTCCTTTGTAATTGAAGGACTATTCTATGTTCAGAATACAATACAGCATAGTGGACATAAAATTGTGAAAAGAACATCTCGATCTTGCATTGTTCCTTTGTAATTGAAGGACTATTCTATGTTCAGAATACAATACAGCATAGTGGACATAAAATTGTGAAAAGAAAATCTCGATCTTGCATTGTTCCTTTGTAATTGAAGGACTATTCTATGTTCAGAATACAATACAGCATAGTGGACATAAAATTGTGAAAAGAACATCTCGATCTTGCATTGTTCCTTTGTAATTGAAGGACTATTCTATGTTCAGAATACAATACAGCATAGTGGACATAAAATTGTGAAAAGAACATCTCGATCTTGCATTGTTCCTTTGTAATTGAAGGACTATTCTATGTTCAGAATACAATACAGCATAGTGGACATAAAATTGTGAAAAGAACATCTCGATCTTGCATTGTTCCTTTGTAATTGAAGGACTATTCTATGTTCAGAATACAATACAGCATAGTGGACATAAAATTGTGAAAAGAACATCTCGATCTTGCATTGTTCCTTTGTAATTGAAGGACTATTCTATGTTCAGAATACAATACAGCATAGTGGACATAAAATTGTGAAAAGAAAATCTCGATCTTGCATTGTTCCTTTGTAATTGAAGGACTATTCTATGTTCAGAATACAATACAGCATAGTGGACATAAAATTGTGAAAAGAACATCTCGATCTTGCATTGTTCCTTTGTAATTGAAGGACTATTCTATGTTCAGAATACAATACAGCATAGTGGACATAAAATTGTGAAAAGAACATCTCGATCTTGCATTGTTCCTTTGTAATTGAAGGACTATTCTATGTTCAGAATACAATACAGCATAGTGGACATAAAATTGTGAAAAGAACATCTCGATCTTGCATTGTTCCTTTGTAATTGAAGGACTATTCTATGTTCAGAATACAATACAGCATAGTGGACATAAAATTGTGAAAAGAAAATCTCGATCTTGCATTGTTCCTTTGTAATTGAAGGACTATTCTATGTTCAGAATACAATACAGCATAGTGGACATAAAATTGTGAAAAGAACATCTCGATCTTGCATTGTTCCTTTGTAATTGAAGGACTATTCTATGTTCAGAATACAATACAGCATAGTGGACATAAAATTGTGAAAAAAACATCTCGATCTTGAATTGCAGACCAATAATTTCTTATTGCAATATGTTGATTTGATGTATGTTTTTTACGTTATGCTAATCTTGAGGTCTCTTCTCAAACTTGTTTTTGAATATCTTTACTAATCTGCACCTTTGGTCATCCATATCAAAATTTGGTAAAAGAAGCTCTCTAAGTTTATTCAAAACCAATAACATCTCATTCTGATTTCAATATACTCTAAGGTCTTTTATCACTATGTACCTTGCTAGGCCATTCTCATGGAATGGTCTTCAATCCAAATATTATTATGTGGTATCCTCTTTGGTTCATTACACGACACATTAGCTTGACAATGAGAACCAATTTGATCATAAATTTCCCTAAATTCCCTTTAAAAGGCAGTACAGGAAAGACTTTGTCTTAACAATTAGATCCAATTTGATCATATATTTCCCCAAATTCCCTTTAAAAGGCAGTACAGGAAGACAGAAAGGGGATGTATTGGCCGAATAATTGCTTAAATTCCTCCTGTAATTGAGAAAAAATGGGATAAATTTACTATAAAACTGTCCTCCTAGCAAATACATTTGGCTTCTCTAGGTTTCAGCAAGGGCATTTGAGATATTTCTTTGACATTTTCACATTTCTTATAGACAAACACAAGAATTAAAATCTTCCCAAATATTTTCCAAAAGTTAATCCTTAATGTTATGAAGTTGCAAAGCTCATCATTCATTTTGTATGCACCAAAAGATCCAAAATGCCTCACATATCGTTTTTCATGGAATTCCAAACAATCACACTTTTTGGACATCTAAACTCTCAGCTAATGGAACACAGTTTGGATTTGCCCAAAATCTTCACCAAACACGTCACCAAATTCATTAATTTTTTTTATCTTCTGACCATTTTGAAACACCTGATTTGTTATCATAAATATCTGTATTTACCCTCCAATAAAACATATAGCATCATGTCCATTGAAGATATGACTTATACCTTAATACTCAGCAGGATTGTTTCTCAAGGTTTTTTGGAAATATGATCCCATTCTACACCCGATCTTCTACAAAATATGATACAATCCATTCAATGATCCCATTCTACATCTGGTTTCATGATGTATCTGGTAGAATCATCCTCAAGCTTCTTAGTGTAATTCCAAATCTTTCCGGATAGTATTGCAAAACATATACTCAATCAACATGAATGTACTTACTCAGAAAACACCCATATTGCAGTAAAATATCATAAACAATTGCATCTCGTTTTCGTTGGTCTTATGCACGTCTCTTGTTGCATTACATGTCACAATTATATTTGTCATGACTATTTTTGGGTGTGAACTGAAAGTACAGTTTTTGTTTGTGACATGAAAATCATATTCAAACCGGAGTTTGAGTATATGCACATTATGAATCTATCGTGCATGTATAGGTATGTATGTATGTATATATGTATGAAGTTTGTTTGTGGTGGAAACAAATTACTTTTGCATTTTATGCCAAAAAATGTTTGTGTGTTGTTTCTGACCTGAAGGTGGCTTTGGAAACAAAATATTGTTTTCTCATTTAAATTTCCAATTGCTTGTGTATGTACAATAAACTTGTTGTTTTGATATGCATTTTGTAAACTGTTTTTGACCATACATATGGAAGAGCTTTAATTTGTGGATTCATAATCTTAATGGCACAACTTCACCTATGCATTGAGAAGATTATAATCAGTGTATATCTCAATGTCGTAGTTGCTATATGCATATTATCTGTCTTAGTGAGCTTTTATTATTTTCTTTCTTGGATAATTTGAATTAAGATGGGAAACTGTATTTCTTTATTTATTGCTTACCATTTTTCCTAATGAAGATGAGTATTTGTATTTTTTCATTATCTAAAGAATCGTTGCCTTCTGTGCTAGCAGTTCTTTGTCCCCTTTATTACTACCGTCAGAGTCACCCGCTCAATCTTTTGTTTCTTGGACTCTTTACGGTTTCAATGAGTCTTATGGTGGGAGTTGTCTGTGTCTTTACAGAAGGTTCTCTCTCTCTCTCTCTCTCTCTCTCCATCTTTTTAACTTATTTTGGTCTTACTTATGTAACTTGCAGTCAAATGATAGGGAATGAACGGTGAAGATAGTCAAGGATATATTGATTATGTGTGTTGTGTGGTTGGTTCTAAACAGGAAGAGTTGTATTAGAAGCACTCATATTAACTGCAGCTGTTGTGCTTTCCCTAACTGCATACACGTTCTGGGCGGCAAAGAAAGGTTATGACTTCAACTACCTCGGCCCTATGCTTTCTTCTGCACTTATGATTCTCATTCTATTCTCTATTATTCAGGTGATTTGGTTTTTTTTGTCCGTACCCTTCATCTTCAGAATTCTCACAAGTTAATTCATCCAAACTTGATAATATTGTTTCATCATGATTGTGTGCCAGATATTTTTCCCATTTGGACCTCTTGCCACAACTATCTATGGAGCTGTTGGGTCAATTATATTCAGCTTGTACATTGTGTACGATACTGACAACCTGATCAAGCGATTCGACTATGATGAATACATATGGGCGTCTGTGGCTCTCTACTTGGATATTCTGAACCTTTTCCTTTTATTGTTACGTCTTTTGGGACGACGGTGAAATTGACACACATACACACGTGCACTTCAAAAAGTTGTACAGGTTTTTAAAGAATATTTGATGTGGAATATTAAAATCTCTGGAAAGCACACTAAAAAATATACAGGTCCCTGCAAGATGTTTGACAATGTTAATGGCCAAATGCTTAACTCATGAATAAGATGGTATTTACTGTAAAATCTTTACCTGCAGCTACAAGTTGTAAAATGTGGACTTTTATTATTATTATTTGAGCCAGCCATAGCTCACATGAAATTAATAAAGAATGACATTTGTTCTGTATATGATGCCAATCAGGGGTGTTTAATATGACCATCTTCAAAGAAAATAAGTTAAAATTAATCTAATTCTGAAAGAATGGAAAGAACAAAATTCTCCTATTTTCAATGTGTATTTGCAAATTATGTATTAAATGTATAAGGCGAAGAGAATATCAACAAAGTGGGAGTTATATGTAGTAGGACAACCATGTTGAATTGTATTAAAATTTTATATTGAACATTATGAACAGATTTATAGGTAGAAAATATGTTGATTTATGAACATATAGCAACAAGTAGTTCAATCAATTGTGGACATTATGGGTATATAATGATTTATTGACATCATGGGCTACATCCTTGGTTAATTAGCATATAATTGAATGTTGTCAATTATTTGAACAACCATATAGGGATTAGAATGAATTGGAAATATTAAGACAATAGTATCTGGATAATCTTGACTTATGTTAATGGACTAATTGAACTATTAAACTTGAAATTTTAGAAAAAATTGTGACCAGTGATTGTACTCGAACCCTTAGTTGTCACACTCAAAGCCACCATTAGTGGCTCTAGTAAATGACCATTGTGCAAAAGCACAATTCACCATGTAGACAACAAGAAGTAGAGGTTAGATACTATGGTCAAAGCCACCATGGATGAGTATAAGAAATAGACCGAGTAGCTCCTTGTCAACTCTTTTCGATGGGAGGCTACCTAAGGAACTTTCCCACCAACATGGTTGGGGATAGACCGTGGATGCGATTCCAACCTCTAACATGCCACTAGATCTAGAGCTAGCCATACCTTTGAACTTAATCCAAACCACAAGTATCCCTAATAGAGAGGGCCAAGCAAACAATTACCCCCACATTTGTGGCCTATGAACGACGGTGGGAAAAGTGTGCATTTTAGTAGGTCATGAGATTAGCCACTTTTGGACTCATTGTCAAGGACTAAGCTGGATTTTGTTTCGGCCCCTCCTTGAAGAAGCTTTAAATTATTTTGCATATGTAAGGGAGGAGTCTCTACCCAACTTTGTTGGGTGGAACCAAATGGAACCCAATTGATCAACTATTCTCATTCAAACAAGAGGCAAAGGAAACAAAGTATGTCTACATTCGATGCACAATATGTGTGAACCTAGGGATAAAATGCCAAATGGCAAATTGATGGGTAGGTTCATTAACGGTCTATATGACCATGCATTGCAATACTTCTTAATAACGCAAATGTGCAAATCCTTTTGCTGAAGCTTGGTCCGTAGTTATGACCTTTGAGGAGTAAAAGAGGAAAATCTAGAAAAAGGGGTTACAAGAAAAATAAAGATTCCTCCATCGATCAACAACTTACCAACTGCACCAATGAATCAGATGACTATATCTATGTTGCCAACCATTATTGCAGGAAATGACAGGTGGTTCATCATTGTGAGTGAGTGCATGCATCCAACAATATGAAAATTCATGGTGAATGACCTTGCAACTTGTGGACACCTAGATGACGTAGCTACATGGAGATAGGAAATGATGCGATTCACCTAATTTGCCACATCGAAGATGTCCCATTCTACAACAATGGAAGACATTGAAAGTGATTCAAGCATGTATTGCATGTTCCCATAGATCTTAGTGTCAATTGAGCAAGTAGTAGAGCAAGGGATGCAAGTCTGATTCAATAACCATGGGTGCTTAATTGAAGATCTCAAAGACAAGGTTTAATGGGTCACTCACAAAAGAAAATGATGGATGTTCATTTTTTATGATCATATAGTGAAATCCATAATGTTTGCCAAGGGGAAAAAAGGAGAGCCTGACATCAAAATATGGTGCAAATGCATTAGCCATATCAACTTACAAAAGTTGTAGACAAAGCTAACAAGAGGAGGTATGAGTTGCATCCCAAACATTTGAGGGAAAGCGAGACAATGGCGTGTGTGTGTGTGTGTGTGTGTGTGTGTGTGTGAAGCATGTGAATTTGAGAAGCAACCCAAAATCTATTGCCAAAGGATTAGAATGTGAGTAGTTGAGTTCCTATCTACTCAAAAGTATGTATGGGAACCCACACAAATCACAACACTTGGCAAATGTAAGTATTATGGGATCATCATGTATGATCATTCTCAACAAACATGGCTCTACCCAATTCATGCAAAGAGTGAAGTGTCCCCTCACCTTCAAAAATTCAAAAGCCTTGTGGACAAAGAGATTGACCAAAAGATTAGATGTTTTTGGTCCAACACAATAGAGAATGCTTCTCTAGTGAGTTCATGGCATATTTCCAAAGAGTGGGAGTCTGGTGATAATTTACATGTTGATATATGCAAAAACAACAAAATGGAATAGTGGAGTGAAAGAATTGCCACATTGCAACAATGTTCCACATCATTATCAATGAATTAAAGCACATGCCACACTCACATTGACTCATGTTGTTGTGTGGCATGTGCCCAAGGGCAAAAACTAAGGGTATTTAGTTTCAAACTTGATAAAAAAGACTAAGGATGGGAAGATTAATTACAAAAGAATGGTGGCATTAGTGGTTGATAATTAGAAATATTGCAAGTTTTATTTTTTTCCAACAAAAAACTCCTTATGGGAGAGGACGACCATTGTTGGATGAGGGCTAACCGTTGTCTTTCGACTCCATCCGATCCGCCCATGAGGCCATCATATTGGCTCTTTAGAGTGGCTACAACTTCACTCCATATCTCCTGCAATAACATTGCTTGACGCACGATTTGATTGGAAAAGACCCGTCTACACCGTTGTTTCCAAAGAATCCAAAGAGTTATCGGGGTGACCAATTCCGACACAACTTGAGCTTTGGCATTAATAGGAGTTGGGTGGATATTGTCGATGGTGGAAAACAAGATCTCTTGTGCCTTTATCTCCAACATCATCCCCTACTCCTGATGTTTGTACTTGTCAATTGGGGCCTACCATGATAACTGAAAAGAGTTATGTGCGGAAGCTCGTAGATGCAACCGACTTCACTGGTTATGAACAGAAAGTATTTGTAGGTTTAATGGAAGCTTCATGAAACGTAGAGAGTACATGGGAGAGACAGAGAGAGTAGAACAATAAACTCTATTTCAAAAATACTCAAAGACTCTATACACAACATTCTAAGAACACTTTTTATTCAAGTCCTTGAAGGACTGACCGAAGTCCTGACAAGTACTTCAATGCTCGTACTAAGCTATTGATACTAACTCTTGGAAACATAACTACCTAGTAGTCTAGGAGCATAGGCCTCTAATGGCCTACTGGTTACAATCTGCTCCGGCTCTTGGTTCTGGATACTGAATTGGACACCGTTCTGGTTCTCCATTCAGGATACCAATCCGGCTCTGGCTTATTCAACTGATCTGGATCCAGTTGATCTTGTCTGCTCAACACTCCCCCTCAAGCTCAACTTGAGGTCGGATCATGGTGGTAGTGTTCGTCGGTCCTTTCCTCCGGCTTTTCTTGGTGTCTTCACACCTCGCTCGCGCTCCTCAACCGGTCCAGTCCCGCTTTCCACGACCCATCTGGTTCCGTACTCCTCGACCATCTCAGCTCCTTCTCTTGTGTGACCTCGACGCTTCTTGACCCGTCAGTTCCTCCGTGTCAGTGTCGACTTCTGTTGCCTTCTTGTCTGCTTGGCCTTCAACTGATCTGGCTCCTCCGAATCAAACTATTGAATTGAATCGGGTGCCTCCGAGTCGTTCCCACTCTTGTCCGAGTTGGATGTCTCCGACTCGTCCTCGATCTTCAGGCCCTTCACAACATCAGACCATACGAGTCTTGGCCTTCTTCTTCCGGTCGGCTCTATCCTTCTTGACATTGCCTTCCGGTCCTACTTCAAACTCAATTGGGGTGGAGGTGGTGTAGTACGATTCAGAATAGTGTTGTCTTGATATGGTTCGAGGAGAGAACTATGAAAAACCGGATGTATCCGTAGTTGTGATAATACAGAAAGGACCTAATTGGCGATAATCCAATTTATCGTATGGTCGAGTAGTCCTGATGTGTCGTCATAATAGCCATACCCGATCTCTAATGTTAAAACAGGATGGAAGCCGATGACGATCCGCATAATCCTTCTGTGTTTGTTGAGCTTGATGTAAATGGGTAGATAGGTCTGCCTGTATCTTGCGTACCCGCCCCAAATGATCCCCTGCACAAGGATTTGTGGGTAACTCCGGAGTTTTGAATACACACCACCGTAGATGATAGCCTGTATAAGCATAAAATGGTGTAACCCTAGTTGATGAGTGGATAGAGTTATTATAAGCAAATTCAACAAAGTGGAGAATATCCACCCAATTATCTTGTTGATAGCTGAGAAAACACCAAAGATACTATTCCAGCGTTTGATTTGTTTGTTTTGCTTGTTCGTCTGTTTGAGGGTGATAGCCGGAGGAGAGGTTACAAGTGACCTTGAGCATTTTGAAGAGATGCTTCCAGAATTTCGAGATGAATTGAGGTCCACGGTCGCGGATGATACTATGTAGGAGGCCATGATGCCGAAATACCTCACGCATGACCATTTCGGCGGTTTCTTCACTAGTGATTTCCTTAGTAGAAGGCAGGAAATGTGCCTCGTAGTATATCAATCTACTATTGTTAAGATTGCATCGAATCCCTTTGAAACCGGAAGATATGTGATAAAATCTAGAGAAGTAGACTACCACGACTTGCTTAGAATTGGTAATGGTGCCAATAAACCATATGGATGATGTCTTGGCATCTTTGCTCTACAACATGTATCATATGTCCGAACATAGTCTTCGATAAATTGTCGCATATGGGGCCACCAAAATGATCGTTGTACTAAATCCAACATTTTAGTACTACCAAAATGTCCAACAGTATATGTGTCATGACAATTTTGGACTACTTGAAGGAGACAAGAACCATTGGGAACATACAAGAGTTTCTTAAAGAAAAATAATCCATCATGACATTTGAATTGTAGATAGTTCGTACCTAGTTGTTGCGACTGTGAACATGATGTTTGAGAGGGATCAATTTGCGCTAGAATGGCTTGAGCGAAAGCATCTATCTTCAAGTCTTCACATATGGCATCGATAAGGTGGGAATCCAATGGAGTGTCAAAAACCCATGTTGCTTGCAGTTGAGTTGGTCCTATGATTACTTGCTTTTGATTATCGAATGGATCATCGAGACGAGGTGCTAGATATGAGCGTCGTGATAATGCATCTGCCTCCATTGGGCCCGGAGGAGGATATGTAATTTTGAAGTTGAAACGAGTGAGGAATTGGGCCCGCTGAGGTTGTCGTCGATTTAATACACGAGCATCTTGGAAGTAGGCAAGATTTTTGTGATCACTTAATACGGTGACTAGATGAGAATATCCCTCTAAAAACCGCCTCCATTGTGCAAAAGAGTCCACTATTGTTAATAGCTCCTTGTCATGTATCTCGTAATTGATTTTGGCGGTGTCAAACTTGCGCGAGTGGAAGCCACAGGATGTAGTTTTTCATCATCGCTTTGTTGCAATAGAATGCTACCAAGGGTGCATTGTTGTTAAAAAACGCGTAATTTATAGATAGAGTACGTTTTAGAATACCCACACGTATTCTAAATGTATTCAACCTTTTGGAACTGTCATTTTTTCTAAGCCTAAATTTGTAAATAATTTAAAATTTAATTTTCTAGGGTATGTTTTAGTAGAGAAAAAGAAAATAATTGGAGGTTTTTGAAACGATTTTCTACATTTTGCAAATTCTAGCTTTTTATGCAGGATATGGAAGCTGCCTACACGAAATCCGAACTCTGAAGCCTCAAGCAACCTAGGTTTTTACATAGGTATATGAACTAATATTGCTTCTTGATTACATTATATTATTATACAGGATTAACTCTTGGTGAGCATAAATTTTGTTGAGGCGTTTCTTCATTTCGATGAGAAATTTTCAGTGGTGAAATTTTCGCTAAATTGGTGATTTACCATCATCTTAATATTACATAGACTATTAGTATCTATTGTATTTATTATTAATTATAATTATTTAGTTTGTGTAATTATGTAATTACTGGATTTGTTGTTATCCTTGATAACTTTTGAGGGTTGGGAGAGATGCTTTTCTTCAGGCCGGAAACAATAGATGGTTGAGCTTTGACATTGATGAAATGTGATGATATGTTAGGGGGGAAGAATAAGCCTTGCGACTGGACATGGGTCCACCTTTGGAGACAAAATGGAGGTCAATTTCTACCTCTAATAAATATTAACCAGTCAAAATTTAGCTTTGCTTTCATGCATCTAGGAGTAGTAAATATTTTGTTTAGGCCTAATACCATCACAGAATCACAGAACACAATAAACTCGAGCTTTCAAATTTTAGTGTTAATTGATCTTACACACATAGAGAGCATAAAACAAAGTTTTATTTTTGGCCTAATTTGAACAGAATTTCATAAAATTTGAAGGCAATTTTGATCATAAATAGACTATATACAGTAGATACATTTTTAATCCTTGATCATGATTCATATTGACATGGAATAGACATCAAATCGAGCTTAATCTAGGCCTTTTAATGGTTGGTTAATTCAATCATAACCAGCCATTAAAAGGCCTCCCCATTTGGAGAAGAAAGAAGTGGGAGATGAGGAATGCCTCATTATTGGAGAATGTCTTCTGTGTGAGATGGAGAGGGGTAGAGCGGAGGGATGGGGAAGAGCTAAAGCTTAGCTGTCACAAAATGTGAATATCAAGGTTTGAACTTGTGACCTTCAAACAATGGTCTTACACTTTAACCATTGCACCAACTCATTTTCATTAGTTAATACATTCTCATATTATTATTATTCAAGAACTCTAGAGCACTAGACACATTAGATGACCGCCAAATGGCATGCACGCTGTACGCCAAGTGGCGCACAACATGTATGCCAAATGGCGATCATGCACATTCTGATGTACAGTATATAAGTCGAAGATCTGCTTAGTGTTGAACCATTCCGGTTCAACACCAGTCTTCAGCAACCTTGTAATCTCGGTTTCCGGTAATAGAAATTCTTGTATTTTTGTCTTGTAAACGTCTTCTTGTTTGTTATTATCTTCTTTTCTTCCAAATCGATCTCGTCTTCGAAGCTTGGGTCGCGACATTAGCTCTCGGCAACAGGCGGCCATTATCTCATTCTTTATCTTGTGTCTTACTTTGGCCACACAAAAAAGAAAGGAAGAGAAGAAGTGAGCATTTACAACACATACATTATATATGCATATATACGTACATATACATACATATATGTATGTATTGTATTGTATGTATGTATGTATGTATGTGTGTGTGTGTGTATGTACATGTGTGTGTGTGTGTGTTTGTGTGTTTGTATTGTATTGTATGCATGTATGATTCGTGATGCATACAATTGTGACACTCTTTACATCTATTTCCTAGTCATGACATCTCACTAAATTGTCATTGTCACTTTTGAGATTTTGGAACAAGTATTTTGGAATTTTTCCTATTTAATTCATCAAAACACAGATTCCATCAACTTATATGCATAATAGACTATAGTATAATACAACATGTTATGTGTATGGTTTGGGTTTATGTGTGTCTATCCCTTCTTTAATACAACAATGTTGGTGGCAGATAGAGACATTGATAGCTTGTGGTGACTTATCAAAGAATAGTGTTTTCATACAAGAGCACACCGACATCACAGGTAAAAGTTCCGTGATTATGTGCTCTTTTATAATTCCTTTCTAATTAATAATAAATTTTTCCTCTTGATGGGGATGGAATGCTATTTGATTAGGCAAGTATCTTCCATTCGGATTTGCCATTTGCTTATGTCTATCATTTAAACAATTTCTTCCTGCATTGTTACATCACATTATTTCCTTATTCACACATTTTACATTGTGGATTCATGAATTTAGGACAATATAAAAGACAACTTCGAGTCTGTAGAACTTGTCATCCTCAATCAACTATGCCACGCAAGGAATCCCCCTTATGGGATAAATATTGTTTGAACAAACAAGCTGGGAAGTCATCTAGGAACTATTATTGGGATTGCAAATTATGTGGTTTTAATGGGTCTGGGACACTAACACTTTTAGTTGCTCACCTTGGTGGAATTAAAGGTGAAGGTATAGACAAGTGTGTGCAAGTAACTCTAGAGGCATATCAAGATGCTATAGCAGTAGCACAAGAAAGTGAATTGACTCGCAAGAAGCTAAAACGCATTAAAGAAGTAGAAGCCATGGAAAAACAAATTGAGCTTCAAGAAGGCATGGTGGATTCAATGGTTGATTCAATGTTCCAATCACAACCTTCAATGGATAGCATATGTGCCTCATCTAAGAAGGATTCAATAGACCAAATTCCTATTGATATTGAAGATAAGGTTCAAGAAGAAAAAGTCACACTCAAAGCACAATAAGGAGGGGATCAAGTGCCGCTATGTTGATCAAGAAAGACCATGCAAACACAATGTTGGTTAGATGCATTGTGGAAGGTAATCTATCTTTTAATCTTTTGAAAATGTCATGTTGGAGGAACATGTTGTTAGATTTCTCTGATGTTGGGGAAAAGTATAGTGGTATTACCTACAATGATTTAAGAGTTAAATATTTAAAGAAAGAGCATTTGAATGTGCAACACAAAGTGGAAAATGTGAAAGCCCTTTGGCCAAAATATGGAGTTACCATACTTTCCGATGGATGGATTGACACTAGCAAGTGAGCACTTGTGAATATTTTGGTCTCATGTTGTTATGGCACAATGTACCTTAAAACTATTGATTGTAGTGGAGTTTCTACAAGGGTTGATGGTCCATGGTTGGCTGAAATGGTATCAACTGCGATAAAGGAAGTAAAAGTAGAAAATGTGGTGTAAATTGTCATGGATAATGCATCTAATTGTGTTAGCATGGGTCACATTCTAGAGATTGAATTTCCCAAGCCTTGTATGGACTCCTTGTGCATCACATTGTTTAGATTTATTGCTAGAGGATATTGGGAAGTTGAGTTGGGTTCGTCAAGTGCACAAGAGAGCAAATTGTGTGGTTAGACTATTCACCAAGAAAAGGAATGCACGAAAAAATTTCAGCAACTATTCATCTCTTGTGCTCCTTAGGTCAAGTGCCACTTGATTTGGCTACATTCTTATTGTCCTTGAGAGGCTGGCAAGAGTTTGGAGAGCCCTTGAATAAACTGTGGTTAGTAACTATTGGGAGCCTGATTGGAGTGACTCCAAAAAGCCGGATGCTATCAAGGTGAAGTCCATTGTGCAAGATAACTCTACTTTGCCTTCAATTATGATTGTAATTTCAATTATGTGTCCACTATTTTCTGTTTTGCGGCTAACTGATCGTGAAGGATCTACAATGGGCTTACTTTATGAGTTCATGAGGATAGTATGTAGTATGTACAATTGTTGTTTATTGCATCTTTTTCATGTCTTTGAATCATTGATATCATCTACGTTATGCATATTTTGGTAACTGATTTCGAGTTTTGATTCAAATTCAAATGTTAATGCAGATATAAAGAGGTTTTGGAATGTTTTCATTGTTGTTGGTTGTGGTGAGTGACCATGTGTAGTCCTCATGGGGAACACGAACATCAACGGGCATGAGAGACCGTGTCGGTCCTTGTCGAGAGTTGGAATACGAACACCAACGGGCGTGAGCGACCATGTTTGGTCCTCATCAGGAACTAGAACATGAACAACAACAGGCATGAGTGACCATGTTGGTCCTCGTCAAGATCTAGAACACGAACAATAACTGGAGTGAGCGACCATGTGCGGTCCTCACTGGAGACTGGAACACGAATACCAATGGGCGTGAGTGACCATGTGTGGTCCTCACTGGGAACACGAACACCAACGGGCATGAGAGACCATGTCGGTCCTCGTTGAGAGTTGGAACACGAACATCAACAGGCGTGAGCGACCATGTGTGGTCCTCACCGGGAACTGGAACATGAACAACAACGGGAATGAGCGACCATGTTTGTCCTCGCTGGGATCTGGAACATGAACAATAGCTGGAGTGAGCGACCATGTGCAGTCCTCACCGGAGACTGGAAGACGAACGGGAGTGAGCAACCATGTGTGGCCCTCGTTGGGAACTGGAACGTGAGCGACCACGCAGCCCTCATCGAGAACTGGAACACGAACGGACGTGAGCGACCATGCAGCCCTCACCGAGAACTAAACAGGAACGGGCGTGAGCGACCATGCGGCCCTCACCGGCAATTGGAACACGAATGGGCGAAGGAGTGCAAGTGAAGCGGTCGACTCGACTTCTTCTATTATGAGCGGGTAAATAGTCGAGGTTGACCCAAGACACGACACAAACGGTGGCGCTAGCGAGAAAACCACATGATCCCCACTAGGAAAGTGAGCGGTTGTGACCCCCACCGGAACTGGGAAGGTGAGTGATCGAAATCAGTCCTCGCCAATAGAAGTGGCATGAGACTAGAACTATAACGAAAATGTAGTGCAAGCGAGTAATGATCCGATCCCCACTAGAAAAGTGAGCGGTTGTGACTCCCACCGGAACTGGGAAGGTGAGCAATCGAAAGCACTCCTCACCAAAACCGTGATGCAAAATGATACCTAAAAATGATGACAAGTAATGTTGATGACGACGATGGTTAGGCGAAGAGGTGCTGAAAATGATGACGTCGAAGACAAGGATGTTGATGACGGTAACTCCGGAAGCAAGGATGGTGATGATGGTAACTCTAGAAGCAAAGGCGATGACGAAGATGGGTGGTGCTTCCAGTTGGAAGGGATTCAAACTGTCACGGACACACCAGTCATTGACACATCAATCTAGTATTCTCGTTTCATTCCATCTTGTCTCCTTCTTCATCTTTGTCTTCATGCTCTCATGTCTCTCACAACTTCTAGAATTCATCTTTGTCAATCTAGTATCTATGCTCCGTCCCAATCCGCGGTTGGTGTGTCCGTGACAGTGGGCCGATTTAACAATGAACTATCAAAATCACACATGGCAAAATGTAAACCTGTCTCATGGTGGGAAAGATACGGGGACAATGCGCCCTTACTACAGTCGTTAGCTTATAGAGTATTGTCTCAGGTATTATAGTTCATTTTTTATTAATCTTCTACAATGACATGTATTATTTGCTTAATACTTTGTGTCATAGGATTGCTCTTCTAGAGCTGTTGAAAGAAATTGGAATGCACATGCATTGGCACATACAAAAAGGAGGAACTGTTTGACGGTGAAACAAGTGGAGAGATTAGTATATGTTAGAGAAAACTTAAGGCTTGTTCGAAGGTTTCAAACTCATGCGGGTCTTCCAATGCAGGTCTACATCTTTCTTATTCTTTTGACATTTGATGTTTAGAAAACCATTTGAATTTTGTAGGTGAATTAATGAGCCTTGTTAATTAGTTGTGGTTTAAATATTATGATACCAAAATATTATTTGATTTAGGTAAATCCAGATGAGATAGACATTGACAAGACTCCTGAAATGCCTCCATCAACAAAATATTGCTACTCAAGTCACACA
The DNA here is from genome assembly GCF_043228905.1 of Azolla caroliniana. Classification (NCBI taxonomy): domain Eukaryota; kingdom Viridiplantae; phylum Streptophyta; class Polypodiopsida; order Salviniales; family Salviniaceae; genus Azolla; species Azolla caroliniana. The sequence goes on along the minus strand of NW_028230452.1, from coordinate 6,123,497 downwards.
AGCATATTTTGAGGAAGTTGAGGCTATGCACATTGGTCGGGTTACTCGAAGTAGATCTAAGTTTGCCGTTATGATAGTGGATGAAGGATTGGTGGGATCAAGTTCTAGCACTATTAGAAGAGGTCGTGGATATGTTTGTAGTCATGTTTTTGCGAGAGTTGCAAGTACAAGAAGGATAATTACTTGACAAACTACAACTGAGGCTTGCAATGCTGAATTTGGTAATGATGTTGGAGATCAAGAGGATGAAGACATTGACAATGCCATTGTTGATTCATCTTCTGATAGTGATTATGTGGACAACTATGCTGATACAACAACGAAATCTTATAATGATGATTTAGAAGAAGAAATATAATTGAAAATTGCATGGAATGTATTGTTGGTTTTTTACATATTTATTTTAATTTTGAATTTAAAAACGAATAACTATGAGTATGAAGAAAGTTTTAAATTCTAATAGTTTTTTGATCACTCTATTCATTTTCCATCATTTGAGGGTTCAAATGATATGTGTTTTGATTCAAACTTCAATTGTGTTCTCGAATCTCTAGTGTTCACTTTCATTTTAAAATATGTATATCACGTGTATAATGTATTGAAACATAGATAACCATTTATCCATGGGCAATAAAGATAATTGGTATTTACTATATAGTATTTAAATTCCAAGTATCTTTGCATTCAACATCAGTGGTTTTCAAGTATTTGATGCATTCAACATATTCAACAACCTATTCAACGTATTCAAAACATACTCAACGTATTTTACCTTTAAATATGTATTCTAAGAACTTATAAAAGAAAATTAGAATACTTATAACATATGTAGCATACGTATTGTACGCGTATAGTATGCTAAGTATGTTACAACCATGCAAGGGTGAAATCCGACACATTTGCCTCAATGATGAACGGTTTTTTCGGATCAACATGAGCTAGAATAAGAGCTGATGTAAATGCTTTCTTAAGACTCGCAAAAGCCATGTCCGCTTCCTTAGACCAAACAAAGGACTACCCCTTCTTGGTAAGCTGTGTGAGAGAAAAAATAAGTTGGCGTTCCAAACGTCGTTCGAAAAGAAGGTTATCGCACCACACCTCTCGACTGATTGCCTCTGTAAGCAATTTTGGTTATTCGGGGAAAGTCAGGAGTAAGTCTTTGACATCATTTCGTAGGCCCTATTGAAATTGCTCCATCAATGCTTATTCATCCTAGGGGATATCGGAGGTGAGTAGATGGAAATCTGTAGCGTAAGCGGAGGCTGGACGATCACCTTGACGTAATCATTGGAATTTGTTGATTGTCGTCCTTATGCCATCAGTATCTCCAAAATAGGCTTTAAACTCTCTTATAAACTCCTCAAAATTATTTAGTAACGGAGATGTTTTTTCTAACAACGGAGCGAACCATGCCAAAGCTGAGCCGCTCAACAACGTGCCTACTAGACCCACTTGTGATGCATCAGTGGGATATCGGTAAGGATGCATTTGAATGACTAATCGTACCTTCTTAAGGAATCCTCTGAATTGTGATCACGTTAAATTGAATTTCATAGGAAGGCTGATCTTGGGCTCTTTATGAATCCCTTGAGTACTTGGTCCTTGTTGCCATGCTACAATGGTCGCATCAAGTTGTTGCGCATGTAACGCTAGCTCCCCATTTGTTGTTGCGTTTGCTACTTTTCTAAAGAGATATGTTGAAGATCCCCCAACAAGCATTGATTTTCTTGTTCCAATGCGACAAACCTTTCTTTCAAGCATTGCAACTCCGAGAAAACGGACTGATATTCTTGAGCGCTAACTGTTGTCGTAGTGTTGGAGGAAGGAGGAATAAGAGCATTAGTATGAAGGGAGGGAGGAGTAAGAAGATAGAGAAATTTGGTTCAAACTGTCAGGAATAGTACTAAAGACGGAGAGGGAATTAGTACTAAAGAGGTACTAGAGGTAGAGTTGTTGGGGACAATGCCGTCAATGAGGAAGTGCAAGCAACATTCATGATGAAGAAGAACCTGTGTATGCATGAGCAAGATAGACACAAAGGGGGAGAGAGAGAGAGAGAGAGAGAGAGAGAGAGAGAGAGAGAGAGAGAGGCACAAAGGAAACGTTATATTCCAATAGCAACAGTTACACATTACAACCAACCTTCACTAAAGGTTACAAAGTCACTTTATATAGTGACTATCCTAGGGCAACTGCCCTTTATGTTATTTACAAAAATAGCCCGAACTTGGGATGTCCAAAGGGACAGTGTGAATATGGCCATTATACACTCATATTCGACACTCCCCTGTAATGGGCGTATACATGGGTTATCTTAAAGAATTACAGGTATATATACAAGGTTTATCGGACAAATCGGTTTTGTCAGAGTCGGCATGATCCGAAGAAAGAAGACCGAATCGGTTGGGTCGGAAGAGCTAAAGCTGATCCTCAGAGAACCGATGTCGGTGGTTCGAAACCATCATGTGCTGTGTGTCCGACTTTAACTGGACTGATTCTTTGTTACGCCCATTTGGTGCTGAAGGGACCGGAAATGATCCGCCGAAAGACACTTGGTCATTCCATTTGCGACATTATCGGTTGTGGATATCTTCTCGAGACTGATTTTCCCTGAAATGACGCAGTCCCAAACGAAGTGATATCGAACGTCAATATGCTTAGAGGCGTTGTGGTGAATCGGATTTTTTGACAAGCAACAACACCCTAATTGTCGCTGTAGAAAACTGGAGCCAAGTCGGAGTCGACCTGTCGAAACGTGTGCGCTAGCCCACCAAGCCATAAAGCTTCTTTTGCCGCGTCGGACGTAGCTACATATTCTGCTTCGATCGTTGAGGTGGCTGTGCACTCCTGAAGTTTTGACTTCCACGAGATTGCTCTATTGCCGAATTTGAAACAGTATCCAGTTGTTGATTTCCGACTGTCCACACAACCGGCGAAGTCTGAGTCGGTGTATCCGACTACGCCTGGGGTTGAGTTTGGGCTGAAAAGAATGTCGTGGTCTTTTGTGCCAATTAGATATCTGAACACATGCTTGACTGCATTCCAGTGCGATCAGTCGGGGTTGTGCACGAATCTGCTGACGACTCCTACGGCGTGAGAGATATTAGGCTGTGTCACGACCATCGCTGTCGTGCCTTTCGGCTCCGGATCGTTGTGTGAGTCGGGTGGGAACCGCCGAGGTTTTGGACTAGGAGGAAGAAAAATACAAATAAGGCTAGTAAAGAATAGGTATAAAGAGTTATAAGATAAGAATCTCGTGAATCCCACGAGTTTAGTATATTTAGTCAATATTTAGGTAGTAAGAGAGAATTATTTTAGCAAATTCGTGAATCGCACGAATATTTTAGATTGATTGATCATTATAGAAAAATAATCAACAAAAACTACAATGTGCTCCCCATCCTTATATAGTGATGGGAGAGACTAAGCATAGCTACATGCTTTTTTCTCATATGTTCATGCACACTAAATGTGCATGTGATGCTTTTCTAATCCTTGCTTTTATTTGCTAAATATAGTGCTCATGCATGCTAGATGTGCATGAGTCACTTTTTAGTTGCTTGCGTTTTTCTATAAAATATTCACGCACTCTAAAAATACATGATTTACCTTTTAATAAAGGTAGGCGCAAATAAAGAACTTATAGTTATTAAATCTATTTGTAGAACACTAAAGATAAGGTAGCATAATGGTAAAGTTGAGGTTTGGCTACGTGGAGGTATAGGCTTCGAATCTTGCCCTATGCACGTGATAAATATTTTGATATTCTTATTTTATTTATTTATATGTAATTAAATCGGTTATATTATTTTTACTTTTTCACGTAGTGTACGAAATACACTACGACATCGCGTACATGAGGGAGCCGACTGCCAGTGCATACGGTACCGATTTCATATCTTCCCCCTCCGGACCAGATGTCAGACAGTCTTGCTGAGACAACTGAAGGTTAATGGGGAGCGGGGTTGAAGCAGACTTGGCCGATTGCATGTTGAAGCGTTCTAAGACACGTCCGATTTAGTTGGTTTGAGACAAGAAAAGTTGTCGTGTATCGCGATACCGACTAATCTTCATACCAAGTATGTGTCTTACCGAACCGAGGTCCTTCATGGAAAACTTCAACCGCAGTTGCCGAACAAGTTCGGTGAGCTCTCCGGCATGCCGACCGGAGAGTAGCATGTCATCCACATAGATGATGAGCAAGACAGGAGACCCATCTTGAGCTGTTTTGGTGAAGAGACAGTGGTCCTCATCGCTCTTTGAGAAGCCGACCGATTGGATGAAGTCGTTGAACTTCTTGTACAACTGTCGGGGTGCCTATTTCAGGCCGTAGAGACTCTTCTTGAGTCGGCAGATTAGATGTTCTTGGCCGGATGCCACAAAGCCTTTCGGCTGCTCCATATAGATTTCCTCCTCTAGGTCACTGTGGAGGAATGTCGTTTTTACATCTAGCTGAATCAACTCCAAGTTGTCAGCGGCCATGACGCCGAGCATGAAACGAAGGGTCGTCATTTTCACCACTAGTGAAAAGATTTCGTCGAAGTCGACGCCATATTCTTGTCGAAATCCCTTCGCAACTAATCTGGCCTTGTACTTTGGGGTGGTCGAGTCAGACGTCTCTTTTAGTCGATAGACCCACTTACACGGAAGAGCACGTTGATTCTTCAGCAATTCGACCAAGTCCCAAGTCTTGTTTGCCCGAATGGAGTGCATTTCCGACTCCATCGCCAAATGCAATGTGGCTTAATCGACTGATGCCGATGTTTCTTCGTAAGACGTCGGTTCGCCGACGTCGGTAAAAACAATTCTGGGAGAGTACCTCTCCGAAGGTTGCGACAATCTCTCGGATCTGCGAGGTATGATTGGACTAGTCGCACCGGGTGTCAATGTCGGATGGTCAGGAGCCGAGCCATTCGGCTGTGCCGAATCGGTGGAGTCGGTGCGAGAGTTGTCGGTTACCCGTGAAACTGATCTTGTGTTGTGGGTTAGGCCGTCATGAAGGGTTGGCACTTTGGAAAATATTACCCTTCGGACTTCAATAGGCCTTTCGGCCGTTTTATGCATAGCTGACTCGTTGAACACGACATCCGAAATTTGGACGATTTGTCTGTGCTCGGGGTCCCAGAGTCGGTATCCGATCTCGCCGTCGGGTCCATTTCGAAGAAAAACACATTTTCTTGACCTTGGTTCAAGTTTCCAGCGGTCGTCTTTCGGTATGAGAGCATACGCCCCGCAACTAAAGATCCTTTGTTTGTCATAATTCGGCTTACTGTCGGTCCATATTTCCTGAGGTATTTGAAGTCCTAGAGGTCTACTTGGCAACATATTTATCATGTGTACTGCCGTAAGTAGAGCCTCCGCCCAGAAGCCATCCGACAGTCCGGAGTGTTGGAGCATGGATACTACGCATTCTTGAATCGTCTGATTCATGCGTTCAACAATTTTGTTCTGTTCCGGACTATAGGGTGCCGTATCTTCACGTCGAATGCCGCGTTTCTGGCAGAATTTGACGAATTCTTCAGACTTGAATTCTCCTCCATTGTTGGTTCAAAGACATTTCAGTTTCCGACCGGTCTGACTTTCGACCATTGCAAGCCATTCTGAGAAGATCGAGAACACTCGATCTTTGGTTCTGAAGGGGTAAGCCCACACCTTCCGAATCGAGTCGTCAATAAAACTGACGAAGTACAAAGCACCGCCGAGAGACTGATGTGGCATCGGGCCACAGATGTCTGAGTGGACCAAATCGAGGGGACTCGATTCTCTTGGTGCTGATGTTGGGTGTGATGTGGCTACCTGTTTGCCGTACTGGCAATGATTGCAGAATTGGTGATCCGAGAAGGAGAGTTTGGGGATGTAACCGGCTCTAGATAGGTGCGTTATGCCAACCTTGCTGAGGTGTCCAAGTCGTCCCTGCCATAACGATGACACGGGGATATCAACCAAAAATAAGTCACCCTCTTTGAGTGTGACATATAAAGGATACAAGGAATGTACCTTTGGTCCTCGAGCAAGAAGGAGGTTCCCTTTGTGGAGTGTCCACCCTCCTGATGAGAATCTGACACGGATGCCGGCTTCGTCAAGTTGTCTAACTAAGATCAAGGGTCTTGAAAGCTCAGGAACATGTCGGACGTTGTGTAGTACGAGTGTAGAGCCTCCCGGAAGATTGAGCTCTACGGTGTCGATTCCGATTATAGCACAATGCTGTGAGTTTCCAACTCAAACTGAGTCGGAGTGCCAATCCGACTATTGCCGAAACTGAGATCGGTGAGGTGTCACATGATACGATGCACCCAAGTCCAGGAGCCATGTGCTCAATTCCTCAGTCGTAAGTAGAACTTCTTATTCAACTGGGTTCTCTATGGACAATATGTTCGGGTCGGTCGTCAAAATTTCGGCTGAAGAGCCAACGTAGTTGAACTCCTCATGCCGGCTACTCTTCTGATCCGCTCTCTAAGCTTTGTCGGTTTTTTCTTTGAGTGCTCGGCAGTCGGCTTTGATGTGTCCCGGTTTCTTGCAGTAGTTGCAGATTCGGTTGTCCCGGGACTTGCTCCGGATTCGCTGATTGTTCGGCGTTGGGAAGAACTTCTTCCCCGGTTGTTCGATCGATCGGTCGAACCTTGTACTACGTAAGCTTCATCTGTCGAGTCTTTGGCGAAAGACTTTCTCTGAGCTGCTTCAGTCAGGATTGCGCTCGTGACTTCGGAGTACTTAACTGCAGTTGTTGAAGCATTACACACGGTTGTAATGAAAGTTTCCCACGAAGAGGGGAGACTACTCATGAGTATCATTGCTTTGAGTTCATCCTCTATTGTTGTCCCCTGAGACGAGATTTGGAAGCTTATGCTTTCGTACTCGTTGAGGTGTGCCTGAACCGAATCAGATTCTTTCATCCCCAAGTTGTAGAGGCGTCGGATTAGACACATCTTCATTGCAGCAACCTTCTTTTCATAAGTTTCCAACAGTGTTTTCCAAAGTTCAAACGTTGTCGTGCATGATTGCACTGTGAAGTACGCTGACTCCAACAAGTGCATCTGAATCATGGCGCGGATGATTCTTTCCAGCTTTAGCCACTCGTTTGTCTTGTATGCTTATGGAGGATTTTCATTCTCAATTGGGTGTATCTGACCCTTGACTATGAGATAGTCCTGCATTTGTTCCTTCTAGAAGTTGAAGTTCGAACCGTCGAACCTCCTTAGACTCATCTCCGATGAGCCGGATGTTGATGCCATCTGCTTCTGTTTCGGTTGGTAAGACTCGGTTCAGAGTTGACTACGAACCTTAGTGGCGGGCAAGCGGTTGGCTCACTTGATATTGTTCTAGTCGGTTTTGAACCCGAGTCGGTTTGGTTTCGGATACTTGTTGCTGAACTTGCTCGGAGTGACTCCGGTAACTTGAGGGATAGACCCGGCTGGTCTTCCTGAATGTTGCCGAGTCAGAGTGAGCCCGGTTAGCTTCTGATTGTTTGCGCCGATTCTGCTTCGGATGACTGTAGCGATGAGAGGGACGATTTGGTTTTGGATACTTGTTGCTGAACTTGCTCGGAGTGACTCCAGTAACTTGAGGGACAGAACCAGCTGGTCTTCCTGATTGTTGCCGAGTCGGAGTGAGCCCGGTTAGCTTCTGATTGTTTGGGCCGATTCTGCTTCGGATGACTGCAGCGATGAGAGGGGCGGATCCAACTAATCCTCCTGAATGTCGATCAGCTGAGTGAGGCACAAAGTGGTTGTTGCTAGGAGACCAATCTGCAGCGGGTGGTTACAGCAAGCGGGTGAATAGCGTTCGGTGACCTATTCGGATGTTGTTTAGCCGAATGAAGCACGATTGGGTCGGTTGTTGCTCAGGGAGCTCCCCTCCAGCGGTTACAATCACAGGAACTGAGTACAACCGACTAGCTTACTCCAATTTGTGATTTAACACAGTGAGATGCGAGCTTTTTGATTTTCTTCTCCCTTCTCTGTTCTTCAAAGAAAACGAAAACAGAATGTTGTGTTGTGCGATGACGGCCGACAACGGGTTGAAGAACCTCCAATGCTCTAATACCAAATGTTGGGGACAAGGCTGTCAATGCGGAAGTGCAAACAACATTCGTGATGAAGAAGAACGTGTGTATGCATGAGCAAGATAGACACACACACACACACACACACACACACAGAGGCATAAAGGAAATGTTATATTCCAATAGCAACAGTTACAAATTACAACCAACCTTCACTAAAGGTTACAAAGTCACTTTATATAGTGACTATCCTAGGGCAACTGACCTTTATGCTATTTACAAAAATAGCCCGAACTTGGGCTCTCCAAAGGGACAGTGTGAATACGGCCATTATACACTCGTATTCGACAAGAGCAAGATGAGGACTATGAGTACTTAAGGAAAAAAGATGGCATGGAACTCACGAGGGGGGGGGGGGGAGAGAGAGAGAGAGAGAGAGAGAGAGAGAGAGAGAGAGAGAGAGAGAGGATGGCAATAGAAGATATATATTATAAGGAGCCAACTGATCGGATGAGGGCTGACGTTTGAGGAGTCGACTCAAAGAGAGTTGATCAAGGTCGAAGACACGACCGGCTAGTCGGGCCGACCGGATGGTTGATGCCCAGGCCGACTAGTCGAACCGACCTGATAGTCGACGGATGAGTCGGTTGATTAGTTAGACTATTATTAATATTAGATAATAATAGGAATGACAATAGTAATGGCTACATTTGAAAATAGCCATATAGGGCATAAGTATAAATACATTTAGGGCAAACCGTTTCATGAAGATACAAGTAGAAACGGGCGAATCTGTGAGACTCTATAGCGTAGCGTGAGAGAGAAGAGAGTGTGTGTGAGCATGAGTGAGTGGGCGGCGCCATAGCTGTGTTTAGTAACAGCGTACGCCAAGAGCCTTGAGAGGATGTTTACACTCTGTGTAGAGAGTGTTGTACTCTAATCTCGTCATTTTATATCCAATGTATAGTGAAGCTCCATTCTTCGTGGTTTTCTCCCCTTTTTTGGGTTTCCACGTTAAATCTATGTACACTGTTTTCTGTTGTTTTAGAGTTGTGTATTTCAACGTTGTCGTAGTGTAGTCTGCACACTACGTGAAAAATGTAAAAATAATATATCTGATTTAACTATATATATATAAATAAAAGAAAATATTAAAATATTTATTACATACATAGGGCAAGATTCAAACCTTGTACCTCCATGTAAATAAACTAGAACTTTACCATTGTATTAACTTATCATAAGCATTATAAATATAGATTTAATAGGTATAAGACTTTTATTTATGCCTACCTTTATTAAAAGGTAAATCATGCATTTTTAGAGTGCGTGAATACTTTATTTACAAGAAAAATATAAACCAATAAAAAAGTATTTGTGCACATCTAGCGTGCATGAGCACTATATTTAGGAAATAAAAGCATAGTGGAAAAATAAACTCATGCACATTTAGTGTGCATGAACACTTTAGAAAAAGCAGGAAGTTATGCTTAGTCTCTCCCATCCTTATATAAGGAGGAGAGAAAGATGTATATGGTTGATTATTTTGTAGGATTGACCAATAGAATATATTCGTGGGATTCACGAATTGGTCATCTAAATTGTCTCTTACTATCTAAATATTTATTAAATACACTAAACTCGTGGGATTCACGAGATTCATAACTTACCTCTCTTTCTACCTATTCATTACTAGCCTTATCTCATATTCTTCTTTCTCCTAGTCCAAAACCTCAGTGGTTCCCACCCGACTCATGCAACGATCCGGAGCCGAAAGGCACGACACAAGTGGTGAACCCAACGTGAAACTGGGTGGCAAGGAGATGGAAATTCAACCAGAGGCTAACAATATGATGGCGATGTTCGAGCGGATGCTACAAGAACAATGCGCGATGTCGGAAATTGCGGCGATAGTAGAGCGGCTCGTGCAACGGAACAAGCAATTCAATGGGAAAGATGTGTCACGGTATTTGCGAGATTACAAGGCGGAAATGCTACGGTGTGGAATTTCGGAAGGATTACAAGTGACATCCTTCAACCAAGTCGCAACCGATGGTCTTCAAGGGAGTATCCACGGCATACGACAACAGAATCCGTCATGGGAAGCATTTGAAGAGGCCCTAAATACCACGTTCGCCATCGAGGACTCCTCCAAGGCAACAAGGAGAGGATTTGAAGATTGGGTGGAAACGTTGTCGTGGATATTTTCGGCAATGGTGTGAAAATCACATAAGACATACTAATTCTAAGTTTAATATCTTAGTACAAAAAGATGGAAGTCTTTAAGAGTTTTCAAATGTGCTTTACCACATAAAAAACGGACATCTAAGTGACAAGTTATGTGGGAGTGAAGTATGAGAAGGAAGAAGAGAAAAATAAAACTGTGAGATATCCCACATAGACAGGAAATAAGGATCTCACAATATATAAGGAAGAGCAAAAGCTATTATCTTTGTGTTTATGTGTGGAGCATAGAGAGTTCAAGGTGACTTGAACTAAGCTATTGGATGAATGGGTGTGGCTTGGCTACTTGCAAAGGTTTTTGCCCAAACATGGAGTTCGGTTAACACTAACAACGGCATACAATCCGGAAGCCAACGGGAAGATCGAATGAGGACATAGTCCAATCGTCAAAGCACTTGCAACGAGTGAAGGATTGGCATCAGATGCTCCCGTATGCACTATGGGCAGATCATATGACACATAGTTCCGTCACCGGTTTTATGTCGGCCGAACTCATGTCCGGACAAGCACCAGTAATGCCGATGGAAACCGCAATTGCGACATGGACAATGTTGTCATGGAAGGAAGAGATGAGCCGGGAATAACTACTAGCGGTCCGGATACGACAACTGGAGGGAAGACCGGAAGACATAGCGGAAGCAACACACCGACAACAGGAAGCGCGATTCTGGAACAAAAGCCGATTCGACACAAAGCATCGACTACGACCACGAAAGATTGAAGAAGGAGATTGGGTGATTGTCTATGACATTAGTCTGGATCATCAACATGCAATGCTATGGAAGTTTGCGAAAAGGTGGTTCGCGCCATATGAGGTTCGGAAAGTTTTCGACAACGGAACTTACCGACTATGCGAGTTAGATGGAACAGTACTACAGGTGCCTATAATGGGGAAACAGGTGAAGATTTTCAAGAAGCGGACTGACAAAGAACCCTATGTAACCCTAGACAAGACCGACATCGAGGAGCAACCGGACAAAGATCACGGTGATACGGAAAGCGAAGAAAGTGGACTACAACTTGTAGTCGACATAAGGGGAGAATCGGAGAGTGCTACGGATGAAGACGAATAACATGCATCTGGAACTTCGGCACGTACCGAACGATGTGCGGGTTCGGAGGGGGCAAGTGTCATAGTGTAGTCCGCACACTACGTAAAAAATGTAAAAATAATATATCCGATTTAAGTACATATATATAAATAAAAGAAAATATTAAAATATTTATTACATGCATAGGGCAGGATTCAAACCCTATACCTCCATGTAAATAAACCAAAACTTTACCATTGTATTAACTTATCGTAAGTGTTATAAATATAGATTTAATAGGTATAAGACTTTTATTTATGCCTACCTTTATTAAAAGGTAAATCATGCATTTTTAGAGTGTGTGAATACTTTATTTACAAGAAAAATATAAACCAATAAAAAAATACTCGTGCACATCTAGCGTGCATGAGCACTATATTTAGGAAATAAAAGCATAGTGGAAAAACAACTCATGCACATTTAGTGTGCATGAACACTTTAGAAAAAGCAGGAAGTTATACGGTTGTTGATTATTTTGTAAGGATTGACCAATAAAATATATTTGTGGGATTCACGAATTTGTTATTTAAATTGTCTCTATCTAAATATTGATTAAATTCACTAAACTCTTGGAATTCACGAGATTCATAACTTACCTCTCTTTCTACATATTCATTACTAGCCTTATCTCATATTCTTCTTTCTCCTAGTCCAAAACCTCAATGGTTCCCACCCTACTCACGCAACGATTCAGAGCCGAAATGCACAACGTATTCCTTTTCTTATGGATTAATGATTCTTTTCTCAACATATAAGATGGGAGATTTCAACGAAGGTGATCAAACCGATACATGACCTCGGCATCAATCGTTGTCGGCCCCGAACTGTCGACTCCCAGGTCAACCCCGTCCTCGGTCGGGAGCTCATCTTTGTCGTTGTCCCTGTCTCTAGGGATCAACAACGGCTCGGCTCAAGCCTAAACCGTTTGACTTAGCTGGCTTAAAGTGGCTTAACGGCTCGGCTCGGCTCAGTTTAGGCTTGAACTTGCCTTAACGTTTTGAGCTCGGCTCGGCTTGACTTGAACCTCGCCAATCAAGCCGGCTAATCCATTTAGAAACTTTAGAGAGAGAGGGAGAGAGAGAGAAAGAGAAAGAGAGAGGGAGACAACAAACAAGGGGAAAGAGAGAGAGAGAGAGAGAGAGAGAGAGAGTGATGGAGATTAAACAAACGAGGGGGGAGAGAGTTTGAGTGATTGAGGGAGAACTACACAAACGAGGAGAGAGAGAGAGAGAGAGAGAGATTGAGGGAGAACTACACAAACGAGGAGAGAGAGAGGGAGGGAGGGAGACAACAAATAAGGGAGAGAGAGAGAGAGAGAGAGAGAGAGAGAGAGAGAGAGAGAGAGAGAGAGAGAGAGAGATAGATTATATTATTGTCTTTGGAGGTCAAATATGACCTATGAGACCAAAAATATTACATTTCACGTGATACGTGTGAAAGTGAGTAGTGACTCTCGATGTTCAAGAACTTTACCAATGAATGTTGCAATCGAGAGTGCACATTGTGGTTGTGAGAGGAATTCATGCAAAGATTGGTCTCGGTCGAAGAGATTTGGAAAGCATGGTCGAATGTGATCAAAGGCAGAGCATTGTATCAAAGTGTGATACTTAGACTCGCGAACTTGTTTAGGGCAAACTGTGCATAGCCGACCACTCTCATCACTTGTGCCCTAACACCCTATTTCACATCGCAATGCATGTGAGCTAAGTTGCATGGAAACAATGGTTCGAATGGCAGATAACGGTATGGGCTCTAACATGTATCGATGTGTACGATTTCCCCGTTCCGCAAAGAATATGGTTTTGTAGTTAGGTGCAACATGTGTAGTATAATGTGTGAAGTGCGAGCCTCCACATTTGTCCCATGTCATGATACATTGGCGTTGCAAAAAGGCCTCATTTACAGAGGAATCTAATGATGCATCATGAAGCAAGTGTCTCACATCCCATCTACCAAACCATTTTTCTATATCTTGCATCCAACCGGAACACAATTTTGCTTTTCTGCGTCTTTTGGATCTTTTTGCTTGCTTCCCACACAATTCTAGGAAGTCGATGTAAGGGACTTTTTTGAACCTTATGCATGTATTCAACAACCCTTTCCATGGCCATGATCTCAATGGGAAGCGATCTCGTCTCAAGGAGGAGGGTGTAAGGCGTTTGTTTCTTAACTTGTAGAAACATTGTAAGAAAATGTTTTTGGGATGCTACCGCCCCAAAGATTTAGGGATGCTACCGCCCCATACTTCCACCCCATAGAGAAGAACCGGTGTCACCAAAGTGTCGAAAAGATATTTCTTGAGGACCCAACACTTAATATCTCCAAGATTGCATGTGTTCTCAAATGCATAGTATGCTCGTTTACCCGCCTCTAAGTGGCGTGTAGTGCATTCATTCCATCTATGATTTGAAGGAACTTCAAGTACAAGATATTTGAAGCTTTCCACACATTCAAGTGCCTCATTGTTGTACATAATGCATGGTTTATCTCTTTTTTGGCTCTTTACAAGCATAATCTTTGTTTTAGAGCTATTGACACTTAATTTAGTATGCATGCAAAAAATTTTCAATGCCTTCATAAGCTTTAAATGTGTATCTCTTAAAGTATTTGCAAAAAGCACTACATCATCTGCATATAGCAAAAGCATAATCACAACATTCCCAATAGCAACTTCTTCAACACATTCTTCCTTTGAAAACTTGGTAACGATTTCTTCCAATTCATCAATGCATAGACCAAATAGTGTTGGTGAGAGTGGGCATCCTTGCTTAACACCAATAGTGCTTTTGAAAAAAATCTGAAAGTTGATCTCTCATGCTTACACAACATATAACCTTCTCATAAATTCGGGAAATTGCAAGCATATATTCACTTGGCACCTCAAGTTCTTCCATTCGTCTCCAAAGATGCTCACGAGGTACCATATCAAAAGTTTTCTTGAAGTCTACAAAGCAACAATATAAACCTTTACCTCTAAGGCGACTTTCCTCCATTAACACTCAAAGGGTGATAAGGTGATCAATGGTGCTATGGTGTTTCCGAAAGCCAGCTTGTCCATAAGCTCTCTTACCATTTTTTTCAGCCCATATATTTATCTTTCATTCCATTATACATCCAAATAGTTTTGCCATTAATGAGCAAACCATGATAGTTCGATAGTTGTTTACATTATTTACATATCCACCTTTATGTAAAGGTTTAATCCAATTTGTAGTCCAATCATACGGCATACCATGTTGCAATGCATCATTAAACATATCTCTTATCCATATATGTGCTTTCTTTCCCGTCCATTTTAGCATTTCAGCCTTTATACATTGAAGATCGCTTGCCTTTCGAAAGCCAATTTCTTAAGTCCTATGCATATATCTTCAATTGTAAAGAAGGGAGGCATATGTGAAAGAGAACCATAACACATCATCTTTCCGTCAAGAGATAACTCATATAAATTCGTACAATGTATAGACAAATCGTGAAGAGTTAAGTCACCATAACTCTCAACACGTTTCCCCTTTAGATTTCCCTAAACTTTAGGACATGCATGTGCTTTCTCTTGCGTTTCGATAAATTGTTGAGTAACTTCCCATATTCTTCTCTTTCTTTGAATAAGCCTTTTATACTCATGCAAATGCTTTTGGTAATTCTCTTTATCCTTAACTACATCCAAAACCATAAGGCACTTTCGAGCTTCACGACATTCTTTATCAAACCATTTTTTCCTAAGTTTCTTGGTGCATTTCCAAGATGTGCAGTTGGACGAAAAACATTTGTTTGTACAAGAGAGAATGACTTTCCTGAAAGCTTCCCATTTGCATTCTAGTGTGGCACCATGCTGTATCTTTGTCATTTGTAATTGTTGAGAATCAAGCTCAATTTGGTCTAGTGTGTGAGCTCATCTTAAGAGTGAATAGACACTCCAACGGTCAAGAGTCACCATTAAGTCACCTCTTTGTATTCTAGCATTTAGTATGAGTCATAGAATCATATTCTATGACACATAACTTATGAGCTTTCACATTCCCCATGCTCCATGAGCCTTGTAGTTAATGAAGAGAGGGGGTGACTATATAAAGCACCCTCCTCCCACCTTGTATTGTGTCGTGTCCTTCTCCTTTGTTAATATACTTAAACTTGTGTATACTCTATCTCTCTCTCTCTCTCTATCTCACACACACACACACACACACACACACACACACACACACACACACACAGAGTTCACACCTATTTCGCTTCACAAGAATCCATTTCTTGATTCTTTACATGATATCAAAGCGATTTGGTAGCTCAATCTAGCCCATTCACCTCATCGTGATCGTGTGTTGTGCTCCACGCTGACGACCAAGAACCGGCTCATCCATATCGTAGCTTCGCTACATAGCACGCATTCGAAGAGAGAAGAAGCAGAAGAACAATCGACAGAATGAATACTCAAATGGGGAGCGCTTTCCCTACCAAGAAGTTGGATCGAAACAACTTCGCATCTTGGGAGTACAAGATGCACCAATACCTTGTCGGACAAGGCTATTGGAGCTACCTCAAAGGAGCGCATGAAGATCAACCCGCCGAAGCGGCTCCCGGATACGCGACATGGGAGCAAGCCGCAAGCCGCGTGATGTATTGTTTGGTGACATGTGTTCATGACCACATGCTCGGTTACATTCGAGAAGCCAAGACACCAAAGGAAGCGTGGGAAAATCTACGAAAGATTTTCGCCGCCAACACGACCACGAGGAAGCTTCAACTCCACCAAGAGTTGAACAACATTCAACAAAGGGACATGTCCATCACGGCATACACCTTGAAGATCAAGGAGCTTTGCAACTCTCTCAGCTCAATAACCATAAGTATTGATGATGATGAGATGGTGCAAATATGCCTCGGCGGCCTCGCACCACGGTTCGGCGCAATGCGAACTGCCGTTCTAGCATGGGAGAAATCTTCCTCCTTCTTCGAGCTCCAATCAATGCTATTGGTCAAAGAAAACCATGTGCATACAAGGAGCAATGAGTCGGAAGGCCACATGCACTACACGCACTCTAACGGAGGAAGAGGACGTGGACGAGCGAGAGGCCGATTCGGTCAAGGACCAGGCGGACGAGGTCCGACCTACGACAACAACTCCCAATTTCGGCCGCAAAATGGAGGCCAACAAGGAACCTTCGCAAGAAGGGGGAGCTTCCACTCCAGCCCGAGACGTCAAAACGCAACCGAATGCAGATATTGTGTAAAGCTCGGCCACCACGAAGAAGAGTGCCGAAAGAAGATGCGTGAATTGGCTTCCACAAGCCGACAACTCACAAATTACGCACACAATTCCGACTACGAAGAGTATAGCGGAATGTACAGGCACAACTCCGACTACGAAGATCGTGGCAGAATGTATGCACACAACTTCGACCGTGGCGGAATGTTCATGATGAAACATAGAGCAAACTCCATGTCGGCCACTACCTCAACTAGTGCCTCCGGTCGGGAAGGCATATGGTTCGTCGATTCCGGTGCCTCAAACCATATGACATCGCATCAAGAATGGCTCCGAGAACTTTGAGAGCCAGAGCGACCCCGTTATGTCGAACCGGAGATGACACTACCCACCCAATTCGGCACATTGGCAATGTTCCATTCGGAAAAGAAGGTAAGCAAAATTACATTAAAAATGTCTTGCATGTACCAACCATTACGAAGAATTTGGTCTCCGTCGGCCAAATTGTAGAGCAAAAGGGGTACAAGTGCTACAACCCTTCAACCTGAAAATCTCGAGTAAGTCGAGTCGTCGGTTTTGACAAGTCCGCATCCTGGTACGCACCAGAGACAACTCCGACTCCGACTCCGCTCGACCCGGAATCTGCTGACCAAGAGATCGAGGATGAAGATCATCCTACGTGCATGATTGAAGAAAGTCCGATCACGACCCGATTGAGCGGACCATAGGAACTGTTGAGCGATCAAAGCACATCATGACCTAGCCCGAAGATGGACAAAGGCAAGGCGAAAATGGCGGAATATGACGACGATCGCTTCGACGACGATGAATCGACTCACTCACTCGACAGTGAGTTCGGCGGCTTCGATGTACCAATCGGAGCTAAGAAAGCCCTCAACTCTGCAAATGAAAAGCTCCGTCGATCCACTCCTGAAAAGAACCCTGTAAGCCAATTCGGCTACAACGATTATATGGCATACCATTACGCCTTTATGATGAAGGTAGCAATAGTACGGGAGCCGGAAACCTTTTCCAAAGCAACCAAGGATCCGTGATGGATCAAAGCCATGAACGAGGAGATGCAGGCACTAAGCAAGAATGAGACATGGGATCTCGTTCCCACCTCACCACACAAAAACGCGATCGGATGCAGGTGGATTTACAAAGTGAAGTACAACGCCTACGGTTCCGTTAACCGCTACAAAGCGCGACTCGTAGCGAAAGGCTACGCCCAAACGCACAGAGTTGACTATGAGGAGACCTTTGCCCCGGTGGCAAAGATGACAACGGTGCGGACCGTAATTGCGCTTGCCGTAGTGAAAGGGTGGCACCTCCATCAAATGGATGTCAAGAACGCCTTTCTTCAAGGCGAATTAGAAGAGGAGGTGTACATGATCCAACCACCCGACTTCAACTCGAGCACCCATCCAAAAGTTGTTTGCCGACTCAAGAAGCCTCTCTACGGCCTCAAGCAAGCACCTCGTGCTTGGCATTTGAAGATAACACAATATCTTCATCAAATCGGCTTCCGTATTTCAAAATTGGACAACTCCTTCTACATACAAAGCAATTCCGCAAGTCCGATCATCATCATCTTATATGTGCATAACCTAGTCATTGGAGGTGAGCATCTCCTTGAAATCAATAAGGTCAAATCCCTCCTTTCCGACAAGTTCGAGATGACGGACATGAAGGAGCTCCATTGCTTCCTCGGTATTGAGGTAATTTGGACTCCGGCCGGAATCATGATCTCTCAACGGCACTACATCCTCAACTTGCTAAACAAGTTGGGGATGGCTGAGTGCAAAACCGCAGCAACGCCGCTCGATCGCAATCTCAAACTAGATGCGAACTCTAGCACCAAAGTGTGTGAGCCGACTCAGTATCGGCAACTCATTGGGAGTCTCATCTACCTCACGATCACTCGACCCGATCTCAGTTATCCGGTCGGCCTTCTCAGTCAATTCATGTAAACACCACGTGATACTCACTTGGATTGCGCTAAGCGAGTTCTACGGTACGTGAGCGGCACAATGGATTGCGGCATCCTCTACAAGACAACGATGCCAATACGCCTCGAGGGGTACACAGACGCCGATTGGGCCGGCTACAAAGCCCATAGAAGATCAACCTCCAGATTTGTTTTCTCCCTCGGCAGCAGAGCAATATCCTGGAGTAGCAAGAAGCAGCCTATCGTCGCTCTTTTGAGTACAGAGGCGGAATACAGGGGCGCAGCCGTAGTTGCGTGTGAAGCTGTATGTCTCAAGAGGATTTTGAAGGATCTCGGCGTACCCATCAAGGATCCGACCTCCCTTTACTGCGACAACATGAGCAGTATCTATCTGGCTCGAAACCCAATGTTCCATGCGTGGACAAAGCACATCGAAGTGCACTATCACTTTATCCGAGAGCGCGTTCTAGCTGGCGATGTCGACCTACAACACATTAGCACCAATCTTCAAACGGCCGACATCTTCACTAAAGCCTTAGGAGCCGACAAGCTATGGCAATTCATGACCGATCTCGGATTGACGATCCCTGACCTGTCAGGCTTGAGGGGGAGTACTAAAGACATTACACAATAACGCGTGGATTCCACAACCGCACAACGAAGTCGCGAAGAGCCGATCTACCGCGCAAAACCGTGAAGAAAGATGCAAGCCGAAGTACAGACTTCGCAACTACGCACAACGCAAGCTGGAACACGGATTCCGCAACTCCGCATAAATGCGAGTCGACACGAGTTGACGCGGACTCCAGAACGTGAGTCAAAGCGGATTTCGGATACCGTCTTAAACCGACCCGACTTGAGCTTGAGGGGGCGTGTTGAGAATCAACCTCAACTTGGTCTAGTGTGTGAACTCATCTTGAGAGTGAATAGAAACTCCAACGGTTAAGAGTCACCATTAAGTCACCTCTTTGTATTCTAGCATTTAGTATGAGTCATAGAATCATATTCTATGACACATAACTTATGAGCTTTCACATTCCCCATGTTCCATGAGCCTTGTAGTTAATGAAGAGAGAGGGTGACTATATAAAGCACCCTCCTCCCACCTTGTATTGTGTCGTGTCTTTCTTCTTTGTTAATATACTTAACCTTGCGTATACTCTATCTCTCTCTCTCTTTCTCATACACACACACACACACAGTTCACACCTATTCCACTTCACAAGAATCCATCTCTTGATTCTTTACAGTAACATATCCTCAACTATCTTGGAATTCATTGGTGCTCGCTTAAGGTTCATGCTCAAGGTCGGTTGTTTATTATCTTCAATAGCCTTCTCACAATCAAACCTATGCATACATTTGAGATCAATACATAAAGGCCTATGATCAGATTCCGGTGTCCATTCACCAAGTGAGAATTTATGTATACGATCCAAAATACCTTCACAAAGTAGCACATAGTCAATCACACTATTTCCGTTGTGTTTTCTACATGTAAAACCAGTGATGGGCCATAAGGAAATACCATTTGCAATAAGCAATCCGGTACTATTGCACATTTGTAGGAGTAACTTCCCAAATTGGTCCGGATCTTTTTCATTGCTAGAAGAGCGGCTATACATTTGCATATGCTCTTGCATCCTTGAGATATGTGGCATGAAAGATTCTTGTGAATCAAGTTGGAAACTTCTTGTACGATCATTCATGTCACCAAAGACAATAACTTCCCCTTTGGATTTGAACTAAGCAATATCATCTTCTAGATTGGCAAACGGTTGATCTTTATCCAAACAAGCATAAAAGTTAGAATCTTGATGAGGAATGTAACATCCAACTACAAAAGTGGGCAAATCATTAGGTGTTTCTATTTTGAGCCATATGTAGCATTTATGTTCATCAATTTTTATGATTGACATATATTTCTCTATTTCCTTTTTAATCAAACATGCCACCCCTCCTTGTCCTCTTCTTTGTCTTGGATTTTTCTTCCATATCAAAGAGTGTACATTATAGTTTCCTAAACCTTGAATCCTTTGAGTATCATGCTCCCATGTTTCAACAAGAAGTGTGATATCCGAGTCATCGGTGAACTCCTCTATCCCAAATCCTGCATTCCATGGGTATCCATTGCAATTCCAAAAGCATAGTCGTAAAAGGCGTGGGTTAGCCTCATAGATCACGTTTCCCTATTTGCCTACATTTCCATCTTTAGGCACATCCTTAACCTTATTTTTCAATCTTTCTTCATATGCTTTACGCCGAGCATTTTGTTGTGAGATAGTGTGATCTTCACTCACAAAGCATTGCGTACCTTTGAGGTATACCCAACTATTTTCGAGTATGATCCGCCGCTTCGTATCATCTGTCATTGTGCACACAATAGGCCTTTCTCCAAAGCAAGTAACACCATGTTTCCCAACTCGGTGTGCCCCATATACATTCACATCTGACATCCCATAATACATGCTAAAAAATTCACCAATGGCCTTTCCAAGGGATGCAGGTGTTTCCATACTCTCTTCTTTAATCCCACAAACGACAATGTTCTTTGATCGTTGTTCACGTTCTTTCAATTCTCGGACATCTATGCTTTCTATATTCTTCTCTTGATGCATCACATGCATATTAGATGAGTTTGATAGCACATCCCCACCACATACATCGGGCCATGACTTCGTTGTACATACATTTTTCATCTCACTTACATCTCGCCTCATCGTGTCCAATTTTTCTTCTTTTAATGCTTCCTTTAACTCAATCTTATTAAGGCGCTCATTTGTTTTGAAAGAAGCTCTTTTACATTCTTGAATCTCTTCTTGAGGTTTTGCAACCACTTGTTTAAGACTTTCATTCTCAATGACAACACTTTGGAGCTTAGCATTCTCTTTCATTAACGTCCTAATCTCTTCACCTCGCTTGTTTATGGTTTCTTGAAGAGAAATCAAGTGACTCATAAGCATTTTTTCCATTGCATTGGAATCGAGATTTGTTGGTGATCTCGACTCATTATTAATCATACCCCCGAACTTTGCGGTGACTTTACAAGTATTTTCCATTGTAGGGACAAACCCTACGGGAAGAGAGAGACAGAGAGGGAAGGAGGGAGAATGTACCTTTCACTCGATTTAGGGCTTCAAAATCTACCTTGCGTTTGAGGAACCGTGGGGCAAAGATGGTTGCGGAGGAAAATGCTCATAACAGAGAGAGAGAGAGAGAGAGAGAGAGAGAGAGAGAGAGAGATAGAGAGAGGGAGGGAGGGACAGTCGAGACCACACAAACGTGAGAGAGAGAGTGGGAGGGAGAGCTTGTACAATGTATACTATATCTGTAGTGGATCATCTAAGAGAGAGAGGGAGAGGGAGGTTTCCAAACCGGTTTAGGCTAAACCGGTTCAGTTCAGGTTTGAGATCCCCAAAGCGGTTTAGGCTTAGCCGGTTTGGCTTCGATCAGGCCAAACCAGCTAAGCCTAAATGGAGCTGTTGCTGATCCCTACCTATCTCTCCACCTCGAGTTTGTTCGGCCACTCCACCCGAACCACCGGATCCATCCGATCCACCGTATGTGCCGGTGCTTGTCGAACCACGAGCGCCACCCGATCCACCAAACTTGGTGCTTGTCCTTGTTCGTTTTCTGGTTGGTCGGTGCTGACATCCTGAATGTTGTGGAAACCCGACCCAGCTCCCTTTGTTCTCCGAGCATGACCTTCACTTGGACCCCCGACCACTTCGACTACCTGTCGAAAACCACTCCTTATGCAACCCGTCTGTGCTTGTTTCGACCCACCTGCTTCCTCAATCCGGCACCGTCGCATGCTGACTTTCTTCCTTCCTCGATCGCATCCTACCATCATTGATCTCATCCGGATACGTGCTCGCCTCCCGGCCCTTAAGTGGCCACATTGCATGCTTCTCGTTTCGTCCTCCCTTGCATACCCTTTCAGTAGGGTACCCTTCTTCCCCGACATCCATGTCGGTATTCTCCGCTTCGATGTCCTCCGTAGTCCCTATCATTGTTGCTTCGCCCTAAGGAACACCCTTACTGTCTGTCTGGCCCACTTGGCCTCCATTGTTTACCGTGACGCTCTTTCCGCTTCATTCAGCACCTTCGTCTACTACGAACTTCATCCCCTTGCCGCCACCTTCATTCTCCTCGGTTT
This sequence comes from Azolla caroliniana, assembly GCF_043228905.1. Taxonomy (NCBI): domain Eukaryota; kingdom Viridiplantae; phylum Streptophyta; class Polypodiopsida; order Salviniales; family Salviniaceae; genus Azolla; species Azolla caroliniana. The sequence continues at coordinate 6,100,844 of NW_028230452.1, read as the reverse complement.
TATGTCATCCCTCTGACCCGATTTCCGAAGTCTCTGGAACAGGTGTGGAGGATCCCCCTAGGGCCTTCCCTTCATGGCCACCGACCTCACTCATTCCCTTCTCCGCATCTACCGGTCTCGACTCCTCCCACATCCGATCGGGTCAATCTGACATTTGTCCAGCTCAGCCATCCCGAACTTGGCTCTCAAATCTGGCTCGGTCCCAGTCGAGTGATGCTTGTTTGAATCGCGCTCCACCCGAGTCAGAATGTCGACCGGATCGACTCCCGGTCAGGCCGACTTCCGACTCGGCTCCCCTTGACATTGCCCCTTGCATCTCTATCTTGTTCTATTGTGGCTCCGTCCTTGGCCTCCTCGTAGGCCACTCCCATCCATCTTCACTGGCATTGTCCAAGGTCTCCACTTCACCACCTCCCTTCTCTTTGGTCTCACATTGGTGCACGGGCTCAACAGCCGAAGTGCCCGGTACAAGTGCGAAGGGTTGTTCTTCTCCTCCATCCTCGTTTGCATCATGCCAGATCTCCTTGCTACCACCTCCCACCTCTTCGGTCTCATGTCGGTGTCGTGAAGAATTTTGGCCAGAGGAAGAAACCGAGAAATATTGGCTACATCGATGGGGTGCAGCATGTGCAGTCCCCCTTGTACATTTAGTGTGAATAGTAGGAGTCAAGTCGGGACAGAGAATCCCATGTAAGTCGGGATTTATCCCACATTGTACCGCATCTCCCTCCTTGTTCTATAAAAGGAAGGGAGCGCCTCTTGTGAGGGGGTTGCCCTTTTTTGCATTCTTAGGGTATACCGTTGCATTAAAAGACGTCATCTTGTTCTTTTTCTCTTCCTCTTCGGCGTTCAGTGTATTGAGTTGGGACATCTAGAGATCTGTTTTCTGCCCCATCCTCTGTGCAAGACCCTGCTCGGCGCTACGAGCCCGAGAGCTCCCCGACCAGCGGCTTGGCAGTAGACGACTGTTGCAACCTGAGCTACTTAGGTCGGGCTCAATGCCAGTATTGTATCTTATTCTTGTAATATATGTGTGGAGGGTTCTGCGTACCGGTGTCTGGGTGGGTGTTTTTGGTGTTCTCTTACCTCTGTTTCTGTACATAAGGGCGTGAGCTAGGTCGGCGTGGTGTGTGTGTGTGTGTGTGTGTGTGAGTAAATGTTGCGTGCCTGTTCTCTCTCTCTCTCTCCCTTTGGTTGCTTCCGGTGTGTTTCTGGGATGCCCCGGAAATGGTGAGGCACGACTTCCTACGCTCTGTCACTCCCTAGTCCAAGACCCCCGTGGTCCCACCTGGAATTCTACACGTACCCACGAAACTTCGCGACATCTTTGGTGAACCCGACGTGAAGGGCGGCAAGGGAGCATGGAGATGGAAGAAGACTTCGACATCGAGGAGATGATGGCAAAGATCGTGATGGAAGCCGGACCGAAGATGACGAAGCGAGATGCGGCTCAAGAAGCCGTCGAAAGGGTGGTTGATCGAGTCGGCCGGTTCAACGGGGACAATGTCCCGAGATTCTTAGAACCATACAATGCCGAGATGACGAAGGAGGGCGTGGATGAAGCGACAAGGCTAGAGTTTTTTGTCGAGTGGCGGCCGTAGCAAGGTACGAAGACGTCAAGGAGCTCCGGGAAGCCCACGAGTCATGGGAGTCCTTTGAGGGAGCGCTATTGGACGCATACGGATACGCGAAACCGGAGTGGGTATGCCGGCAACCCGATGGGGAGCGGTGGCAAACAAGGTGGCCCACAAGCGACAGAGAAGAGAGGGCGGTGAGCGGCTATGCACTACCGTCGCAACGCAAAACCTTTCGGAGGAGCTCGGGAGAGGATGTGGAGCGAGCTACCCTCTCGGCTTGCAGAAGAAGGAAGACCCGGGATAAGGGTCAAGGATACGACGAGCCCAAGCAGGATCCTTCACACCGGTTCCAGAGACTCCGGCGGTCGGCCCGAGAGCCGGTGTGCGACCTAGAGTGGCGATCGGTGGCGGCAAGGGGACGAAGGCAAAGGACTGCGGATGGGCGGTTTGCGAAGATCCTCACACCGAGCCGGCTGTCGGCCCGAGTGCCGGCATGAGCACTGTAGGAGAGAATGGTGGCGGCAGGTGAACGCGACCAACCGAAGAGGCTGATGCGGAGGATGGAGGAGACAAGCGGTGGTACCGCGACCTTACACACACCGGCCCTAGAGGCTCCGGCGGTCGGCCTGAGTGCCGGCGTGAGACCTAGAGCGACGTGTGGTGGTGGCGGCAAGGCGGGCAAATCGAGGTCCCACGAAGATCCTCACACCGATCCGGCTTTCGGCCTGAGTGTCGGCGTGAGTCCTATAGGAGAGATCGGTGGCAGAAGGTGAACGTGATCGAATGACGGAAAGCAGAGAAGGAATGTATTAGGCCGGCGAGGTGGCGGCGGGAAAATGGAACCTGACTACACGGAAGACATGAGGAGAGTCCGGGAGAGACTCAAACAAAAGACACCCGAATTTCGGCAAGCAGAGAAACGGAGTCCGGTCCTATGGCACCCTCACACCGATCCGGAGACTCCGGCAATTCGGCCAACGTGGCAACATGAGACCGAGAGAGAAGGTTGGTGGCGGCGGGAAAAGGGACCCAGCGACACGAGATAGCGGATCGGGAGTCGGTAAGACGGGGGCGGACGAAGTGCAAAACCCTTACCGGCCGGCTATGGTTTCGGAAGGAGCCGGTAGGGGTAAACACGGGGAGGTGTGTTAGGCCAGAAAGGCACACCTGGGACGGAACAAGAGTCTCGCAAGTGGCCATCATGGGCCGGATCGAAGTGTGATTACGGGACGATGTTCAGCGTGGACGGTGCCGAACAAAGGAAGCGAAAGACGGCACAAGGGAGGTGCAGGGAACGAGGTGACGGGTGCATAGTGGACTGCACAGGGTCGGAATCAGGGGATGACAAGAGAGGCCGGAGGAGGATCCTCCACACTCGCTTCATAGATCTTAGCAGCTTAGTCAGAGTAACAAAATGCAACAAGCCGAGATGACAAGTTGGTGGGGGCAAGGGGATGACGGCAAGCAGAAGGCTCCGGACGGTTGTAGCAGCGCAAGACAGAAGGGGCCAAGTGGGCTACTACGAGTGTTCCTCGGATGCGGAGGACACCGGTATGCGGATGAGTGGCAGTGCACGATCTGGCTGGGCAAGGGCCGACGATGCGTGCAAATAACCGAATACGCGGTGTCGCGAAGTTACGCGCGTGTGTGTAGAAGGGGCGAGACCACGGGGGCCTCGGACTAGGGAGTAGAGGAGAAAGAAGAAGATATGTTTGGAAGATTAGCTCAAGAGGAGAAGAAGAAAGAATAAGATCATGACATAGGAGGAGAGACCGGCGGAGGTAAGATACTCAACCAAATATATTAAAAACAAGCGAATGATTACAACAATGGTGGCCACCATGGCCGCACCAAATGACTATGAAAAAAAAAAACCCTAGAAGAAAACCCTAACCGGGGATGAACAAGGAGACCCTAAACGAAACCCTAACCCTAAACGCTAAGAACTCTACAGTAAGTGGTATGCCTCTCTCCCTCAAAATAGGCAACCCCTTCATAAGTGACCGCTCCCTTCCTTTTTTAGCCCAAGGAGGGAGGGACGTTACAATGTGGGATAAAATTCCCCTCTTCTTTCTACACACCATTTCCTAGTATACACATGCACATGTCGCACACCACCGATTTGCCCATTCCACCCCGGTTTCACACTATAGCCGGAAATCTTCACGACAGCGGCACAGGCGGTGCCAAGCATCAGACGAGGATACGCGGCACACGGAGGTGCCGGAGTGGAAAGGGGAGCGGGGATGGGTTGCATGGTTCGAAGGTAGCGCGCAGAAGGCCAGAGAAGGATCCTCCACACCGTCTTGGAGACCTTAGCGGTTCGAGCCGACATGGCGACGTAAGACCATGGAGAAGGAAGGTGACAGCGAGAGGAAGAAGACGATGGGAAACAACATGGGACGGCAGTCAGGACAACACTAATGGTCGACGGAGGCCAAGCGGGCCACTACGGGCGTTCCTCAAGCGGAGGACATCGGGCATACGGCAGAGAGCGGAGCGTGTATATAGCCGAACAAGGGCTAGCGGCAGTACGCTTACTACGGAGATCGCGGCGAAGGACCCATTGATAGGTCGAACGAGCCTACGGGGAGGTAAGCGCGAAGGAAGAACTGAAGCTGACGATTCAAACCGGCAACAAGCCGGGATGCGGATTACGGAAGTCCGGTTTCTCACCAGCCGAAATCTCTCACCCTTCACCGGATTTGGCACATACCGATGGACGTGCAATTTGGTGGGGGCGGATGTCGTGAAGAATTTCGGCCAGAGGCAGAAACCAGGAAATATTGGCTACATCGACAGGGTGCAGCATGTGCGGTCACCCTTGTACATTTAGTGTGAATAGTAGGAGTCAAGTCAGGACAGAGAATCCCATGTAAGTCGGGATTTATCCCACATTGTAGCGCATCTCCCTCTTTGTTCTATAAAAGGAAGGGAGCGCCTCTTGTGAGGTGGTTGCCCTTTTTTGTATTCTTAGGGTATACCGTTGGATTAAGAGACGTCATCTCTTTCTCTTTCTCTTCCTCTTCGTCGTTCTGTGTATCGAGCCGGGACATCTAGAGATCTGTTTTCTGCCCCATCCTCTGTGCAAGACCCCGCTCAGCGCGACGAGCCCGAGAGCTCCCCGACCGGTGGCTTGGCAGTAGACGACTGTTGCAACCTGAGCTACTTAGGTCGGGCTCGATGCCAGTATTATATCTTATTCTTGTAATATATGTGTGGAGGGTTCTACGTACCGGTGCCTGGGTGGGTGTTTTTGGTGTTCTCTTACCTCTGTTTTTGTACATAACGGCGTGAGCTGGGTCGGCGTGGTGCGTGTGCGTGTGTGTGTGAGTCAATGTTGCGTGCATGTTCTCTCTCTCTCTTTCTCCCTTCGGTTGCTTCCGGTGTGCTTCTGGGATGCCCCGGAAATGGTGAAGCATGACTTCCTATGCTCCATCACTCCCTAGTCCAAGGCCCCCGTGGTCCCGCCTGGAATTCTACATGTACCCGCGAAACTTCGCGACACCGGCACACGGGTCAGACTACCGAAGTCTCTGGTATCGGTGTGGAGGGTAACTCTCTGTTGGCATAAAAAGCCGCCTCCTTCCAATTTATATCTTAGTGTGAACACGTCCAAGTAGTTAGGGTTTAGAATATAAACTCTAACCTAATGTTGTAATCGCTCCTCTTGATGATTCTTGTATCTTATGTCTCTAAGAGAGAGAGTGTTGAGAATCAAGCTCAACTTGGTCTAGTGTGTGAACTCACCTAGAGAGAGAATAGACACTCCAACGGTCAAGAGTCACCATTATGTCACCTCTTTGTATTCTAGCATTTAGTATGAGTCATAGAATCATATTCTATGACACATAACTTATGAGCTTTCACATTCCCCATGCTCCATGAGTCTTGTAGTTAATGAAGAGAGAGGGTGACTATATAAAGCACCCTCCTCTCACCTTGTAATGTAGTTGAGTCTTTCTCCTTTGTTAATATACTCTCTCTCTCTCTCTCTCTCTCTCTCTCTCTCCATTAAGTCACCTCTTTGTATTCTAGCATTTAGTATGAGTCATAGAATCATATTCTATGACACATAACTTATGAGCTTTCACATTCCCCATGCTCCATGAGCCTTGTAGTTAATGAAGAGAGAGGGTGACTATATAAAGCACCCTCCTCCCACCTTGTATTTAGTTGAGTCTTTCTCCGTTGTTAATATACTTAACCTTGCGTATTCTCTATGTTTCACTCCTTGTCTCTCTCACACTCTCTCTCACACACACTCACATAACATACATATTTCCGCTACACAAGAATCATATCCAATTCTTTACATGGTATCAGAGCGATTTGGTAGCTCGATTTAACCCATTCGCCTCATCGTGATCGTGTGTTGTGCTCCACGCCGACGACCAAGAACCGGCTCATCGCTATCGTAGCTTCACTACATAGCTCACATTCGAAGAGAGAAGAAGAAGAAGAAGAATCAACATAATGAATACTCAAATGGGGAGCGCTCTCCCTACCGAGAAGTTGGATCGAAAAAACTTCGCATCTTGGGAGTACAAGATGTGACAGGAACTACACGTTCCTTATGCACAATGCTCGGGCACAACCGACCTTAGAATGATACACAGAAAACGGGAATGAATGCACGACACAGTGAAGAGAAGAGTACACAGGATGTTTACGTGGAAAACCCAAACTCGGGAAAAACCACGGCAGCCCACAGACCGCAAACTATCACTATATCAGAATGTACAATAGGAAAGCCCCAAGGCCACGACCTCGAGCTTGCTATCTTCGCCACAGGCGGCGGTTACAACAGAGGCAACGACCTCTTTCTCTCTCTCACTCTCTCTGTACACTGTTACGCACTCTAATCTTGCGCAAACAAGAATGACAACAACTACTCAATAAGTTTGCCCTAAGTCATATTTATACTAATATGACTTTTCGGCTATTTACAAATATAGCCTCGATGGACTCTCAGAAACATATTTACGAATATGTCTCTTCATCCGGTGAGCACTCCTCACCTAGCCTACATCATCCGGCGCTTGCCGGGTACTCGTCATCCACTTCTCATCGGGTCTTCCGTTTCCAGGAACTCCTCATCCGGTTCTCACCAGGTCTGCACCATCCGGCTCTCCATAGTCGGGTTCTCCTCATCCGGTTCTCACCGAGTCTGCACCATCCGGCTCTCCGTAGCCGGGTACTCGTCATCTAGTTTGCTCATCAGCACTGTTCTTCTCCCTTCCCATTCGGAGGGACCTGTCTCCCAACAAGATGCACCACTACCTTGTCGGACAAGGCTATTGGAGCTACATCAAAGGAGCGCATGAAGACCGACCCGCCAAAGCGGCTCCCGGATACGCGACATGGGAGCAAGCCACAAGCCACGTGATGTATTGTTTGGTGATATGTGTTCACGACCACATGCTCGGCTACATTCGCGGAGCCAAGACGCCGAAGGAGGCATGGGAAAATCTACGAAAGATTTTCGCGGCGAACAAAACCGCAAGAAGGCTTCAACTCCGCCAAGAGTTGAACAACATTCAACAAAGGGACATGTCCATCATGACATACACCTCGAAGATCAAGGAGCTTTGCGATTCGGTCAGCTCAATAAGCGTAAATATTGATGATGATGAGATGGTTCAAATATGCCTTGGCAGCCTCGCACCACGGTTCGGCGCGATGCTAACCGCCGTTCTAGCACGAGAAAAATCTCCCTCCTTCTTCGAACTCCAATCAATGCTATTGGTCGAAGAAAATCATGTGCGTACAAGGAGCAATGAGTTGGAAGGCCACATGCTCTACACGCATTCGAACGGAGGAAGAGGACGCGGACGGTCGAGAGGCCGAGTCGGCCAAGGACAAGGCGGACGAGGTCCGACCTACAATAACAACTCCCAATTTCAGCCACAAAACGCAAGCCAACGAGGAACCTTCGCAAGAAGGGGGAGCTTCCACTTCGGCCCGAGCAGTCAAAATGCAACCGAATGCGGATATTGCGGAAAGCTCGGCCACCACGAAGAAGAGTGCCGAAAGAAGATGCGTGAATCGGCTTCCACAAGCCAACAATTCACGAATTACGCGCACAATTCCGACTACGAAGAGTATAGCGGAATGTACGGGTACAACTCCAACTACGAAGATCATGGCGGAATGTATGCACGCAACTCTGACCGTGGCGGAATGTTCATGATGAAACATAGAGCAAACTCTATGTCGGCCTCTACCTCAATTCGTGCCCTCAATCCGGAGGACGTATGGTTTGTTGACGCCGGAGCCTCAAACAATATGACATCCCACAAAGAATGGTCTCTTGAACTTCGAGAGCCGGAGCGACCCGGTTATGTCGAAACTAGAGATGACACTACACACCCGATTCGGCACATCGGCAATGTTCAGTTCGGCGAAAGAGGTAAGCAAACATACATTAAAAATGTCTTGCATGTTCCCACTATCATGAAGAATTTGATCTCGGTCGGCCAAATGGTTGAGCAAGGGATGCATGTACGATTCGACCAAGAAGGGTGCTTCATCGAAAAAGAAGGCCAAATCATCGCACGCGGAAGAAGAGAGGGCCGGATGTTCATTCTCGATTCACGCGAGATGAAATCCACCATGTTCGCGAAAAGCACGAAAGCCGACTCCGACATAGAGCTATGGCACAAGAGAATCGGCCACATCAATCTCAACAAACTCAAGGCAATGAAATCGAAAGGAGTCATCATCGGACTCCCGACATTCAAAGAGAAGGAGATTGAAGGTGTATGCGAAGCATGCCAATTCAGCAAGCAACACCGGCACCCATTCGCGAAAGAGAGGAACGTGAGCAATTACTTGACGTAATCCATTCCGACGTATGGGGACCGGCGCAGATGGCTACATTCGACGGATGCCGATATTACGTGCTCTTCATCGACGACTTCTCCAGGCACACTTGGATCTACCCGATGCGGCAAAAGAGCGAAGTGTTCGAACACTTCCAAACATTCAAGAATGAAGTCTAGAAAGCCACGGGCCAACATGTACGTTGTCTTCGATCGAATGGCGGCAAGGAGTACTTCTCGGACAATTTCACGGCGTATCTCCGAAAGGAAGGAATTCGGCGAGAATTCACTTGCCAACACACTCCGCAACAAAACGGAGTAGCCGAGCACAAAAATCGGCACATCCTCGAAGTAGCGCGGGCCATGATGAATGAGAAGCATATGCCCAAGTCTTATTGGGCCGAAGCTGCCAATACGGCCATCTACCTAATGAACCGGTGCACAACATCCGGCGCACACGAGGTCACTCCGCACGAAAAATACTTTGGAAAGAAGTTGGACTTATCGCATGTTCGGATATTTGGCTCCATTGCATACGTGCACATCCCCGATGAGAAGCGTCAAAAGCTTGACCCAAATTCGGAGAAATGTATCCTCGTAGGATACTCACTGGAGCAAAAGGGGTACAAGTGCTACAACCCCTCAACTCGAAAATCTCGAGTAAGTCGAGACATCGTTTTCGACGAGTCCGCATACTGGTATGCACCAGAGACAACTCCGACTACAACTCCGCTCGACTTGGAATCCACTGAACAAGAGATACAGGATGAAGATCGTCTTACGCGCATGTTCGAAGAAAGTCCGATCACGACCTGACTGAGCGGACCACAACAGCCTTTGAGCGATCAAAGCACATCATGGCCTAGCCCGAAGATGGACAAAGGCAAGGCGAAAATGTCAAAATACGAAGACAATCGCTCCGCCGACGATGAGTTGACTAACTCACTCGACCGTGAGTTCGGCGGCGTCGAGGTACCAATAGGAGCTAAGAAAGCCCTCATATTTTCAAATGAAAAGCTCCGCCGATCCACCCGTGAAAAGAACCTCGTAAGCCGATTCGGCTACAACGATTATATGGCGTACCATTACGCCTTTATGATGAAGGTAGCGACAGTATGGGAGCCGGAAATCTTTTCGGAAGCCGCGAAGGACCTGTGATGGATCGAAGCAATGAACGAGGAGATGCAGGCACTATGGAAGAACAAGACATAGGATCTCATTACCACCTCACCACACAAAAAGGCGATCGGATGCAGATGGATCTACAAGGTGAAGTATAACATTGATGGCTCCGTAAACCGCTACAAAGCTCGACTTGTAGCGAAAGGATACACTCAAACGCATGGCGTCGACTACGAAGAGACCTTTGCCCCGATGGCAAAGATGACGACGGTGCGGAACGTAATTGTGCTTACTGCAGCGAAATGGTGGCACCTCCATCAAATGGATGTCAAGAACGCCTTTCTGCAAGGTGAATTAGAAGAGGAGGTGTACATGCTCCAACCACCTGGCTTCAACTCGAGCATCCATCCGAAAGTTTTATGCCGACTCAAGAAGCCTCTCTACGGCCTCAAGCAAGCACCACATGCTTGGCATTCGAAGATAACGCAATATCTTCATCAAATCAGCTTCCGTATGTCAAAATCGGACAACTCCCTCTACATACGAAGCAATTCCACAAGTCCGATCGTCATCATCTTATATGTGGCTGACCTAGTCATTGGAGGTGAGCATCTCATCGAAATCAATAAGGTCAAATCCCTCCTTTCCGACAAGTTTGCGATGACGGACATGAAGGAACTCCAATACTTCCTCAGCATTGAGGTAATTCGGACTCCGGCCAGAATCATGATTTCTCAACGGCACTACAATCTCAACTTGTTATACAAGTTTGGTATGGCTAAGTGCATGTGCGTGGCAACCCCACTCGATCGTAATTTCAAACTAGATGTGAACTCCGGCACCAAAGCGTGTGAGTCGACTCAGTATCGGCAACTCATCGGGAGTCTCATCTACCTCACAATCACTTGACCCGATCTCAGTTATCCGGTCGGTCTCTTTAGTCAATTCATGCAAACACCGCGTGATACTCACTTGGATTGCGCTAAGCGAGTTCTACGGTACGTGAGCGGCACAATGGATTGCGGCATCCTCTACAAGACCGCGATGCCAATACGCCTGGAGGGGTACACAGACGCCGATTGGGCCGGCTACAAAGCCGATAGAAGATCAACCTCCAGATTTTCTTTCTCCCTCGACAGCGGAGCAATATCCTGAAGTAGCAAGAAGCAGCCTAACATCGCTCTTTCGAGTATGGAGGCAGAATACAGGGGCGCAGCCGTAGCTGCATGTGAAGTCGTATGGCTCAAGAGGATTTTGAAGGATCTCGGCGTACCCATCAAGGATCTGAATGCCCTTTACTACGACAACATGAGCAGTATCTATCTGGCTCGAAACTCGGTGTTCCACGTGCGGACAAAGCACATCAAAGTGCACTATCACTTCATCCAAGAGCGCGTTCTAGCTGGCGATGTCGACCTACAACACATTAGCACAAATCTTCAAACGGCCAAGATCTTCACTAAAGCCTTAGGAGCCGACAAGCTGTGGCAATTCATGACCGATCTCGGATTGACGATCCCTGACCTGCCAAGCTTGAGGGGGAGTACTGAAGAAATTATGCAATAACGTGTGGATTCCGCAAGCCGCGCACACTATGCAACAACGCGTAGAGTACGCAACCACGCAACGAAGCCGCGAAGAGCCGTCTACCATGCAAAGCCGCGAAGAAAGATGCAAGCCAAAGCACAGACTTCGCAACTACGCAGAACACAAGCTAGAGCACAAATTCCACAACTCCACATAAAGCGAGTCGACACGAGTCGATGTGGACTCCAGAACGCAAGTCAAAGCGGATTTCGGATACCGTCTGAAACCGACCCGACTTGAGCTTGAGGGGGCGTGTTGAGAATCAAGCTCAACTTGGTCTAGTGTGTGAACTCACATTGAGAGTGAATAGACACTCCAACGGTCAAGAGTCACCATTATGTCACCTCTTTGGTTCTAGCATTTAGTATGAGTCATAGAATCATATTCTATGACACATAACTTATGAGCTTTCACATTCCCCATGCTCCATGAGCCTTGTAGTTAATGAAGAGAGAGGGTGACTATATAAAGCACCCTCCTCCTACCTTGTATTTAGTTGAGTCTTTCTCCTTTGTTAATATACTTAACCTTGCGTATTCTCTGTGTTTCACTCCTTATCTCTCTCACACTCTCTCTCACACACACTCACATAACATACATCTTTCTGCTACACAAGAATCATATCCGATTCTTTACAGAGAGAACAGAAATAACGAGAGCTTCCATTAAAACATGAACTACACATGTCTACCTTCTTCTTCTCCCTACGTATTTGTGTCGTTTGTTGTGCATATACTTACAGGTCGTCACTTACTTCTGCATGTTCATTCCATCAACTGGTATCAAAGCAACCTATTGTTCGGCGGTGACAAATAGCAGAAAAGTCGAGAAGAGGAAACTCCATAGCTGAAAGAAAAGACCAGGTCACTTAAATCTTACTTCCAAAAAGGAATATGGCTTCAATAAGAGTTGAGATCCGAAAGTTCGATAGCAAAAACTTTTCCTTGTGGAAGGAGATGATGTAGGATATGTTGATCATCAGAAGACAAGTCGAAGCCATTCAACAGAGTGAAAAACATGCTTCGATGACATCCGAAGAGTGGAGATCCATAGATGAAATCGCGCGCTCTACCATCTGAATGCATCTAGCTGAAAACGTCTATTTCAGCATGGCTAAAGAGACAACAACGTTCTCGTTATGGGAGAAGTTGCAAGCAGTGTACGAAAAGAAGTCCTCGTCGAAACTCATATTGATTCGGCAACTATTCAATATGAAGATGAGAGAGTTGGATCCTGCAACCTCTCACATCAACAGCTTCAACCGGGTGTTGTCTGAACTCTCCTCCCAGGGATTAACTTCGAAGAAGAAGTGAATGCCCTTGCTCTCCTATCGAGCTTGCTGGCAAGTTGGGAGGTATTCTGCACGACATTTGCCAATAGTCGTCCGATCCTAAATCTAGATGAGACGATCGGCCAAGTCCTCACTGAGGATATTCGGCGAAAATCGATGGGACTCACCATCGACGAATTGGCAAAAACCCAACTCTCGACCGAGTCAATCGAAAGAACAAGCCGATAGAATCGGTCGAGACCATGGTTGATCGAAAATGAGGGGAGACCGACAACGGTCGAAGTCAAGAACATGCCAATCAAGCAAATTCTGGACTCACTGCAAAAAAGCCGGCCACAATGTTTTCGACTGCTGGTCAATCAAGAGGAAAGGGAGTGGTTGGCGATCCGAGCGGAATCGAGGATGATCTGACTCAAACCATTCCCCAATCAGCAACCAAGTCAATGTTGTCAACACCCAATCGGGAGAAATCCTCTCCTTAGAGGACTTGATGATTGGGGAAGTCCTCTACAGTGTGCAAGATGCACACACGTGGTTACTCGATTCCGGTGCCGCATTCCACGTGACCCCAGACATTGAATGGTTTTCAACTATTCGGTTGGCGCAAGTGGCACAATCCAACTAGGCAATGGGCCGGAGTGCAGAATAGGAGGAGTTTGTGAAGTACCAATTCAACCATCAAACGATAACACAATAGTCCTACACCAAGTCCGGCACGTACCCGATATGAAAAGGAGTCTGGTCTCCATCGGCATGTTAGCCGAAGATAGGTACCAAATGACTCTCAGTGAGTCAACATGGATGATCAGCCGTGGAAATCTGAAGATTGGAAGCAAGCACAAGTACAACACCTTGTACCCAATGATGGCGATCAATTTAGAAGGGGCCATGAACGTAGCCGAAAAGACCGACCCAGAAAACAAGCGTCAAGGATGTGGTACCAAAAGTTTAACTCCTACATCAGGCAGCTTGGATACCGCCGATCCAACTCCGACCCATGTCTATATGTTCAGCAACCGACCGACGAGTCCCAGATATATCTGATCCTATATGTCGATGACATGCTAATTACAAGAAGCAATCAAGCCGAAATTGGAAAGCTAAAGTGGAGCCTTCACGACAAATTTGCAATGAAGGAACTCGGACAAGCCTGACACATTGGGATTGAGGATTGAGTGATACACCTCATCAATAATCATGTCTGTCATGCAAAGACAAAGCATATTGAGGTGCTCGACACTGAGGTGAACATCACCAATTGCCTGACGAAGCCACTCCCAGATCAACGCATCGGAGCACTAAGGACAAAGATGGGACTGTGACAAGCGACCGAGCAGAAGAAAGCTGAGCAAGGAGCAAAACGTAAGTCAATCCGACTGATTCGAACTAACTAAACTGAATGACTAGTCGAATCAGGCTAGATACCAATTCCACCTCTACCGACTCGGCTATATGCCAATTGACTTGTAATATAAATTCAGATTAACTTTGAAATCTAGGTTTACGAGGGAGATAACTCCAAATCTCTTGTATACTTAAGAAAGAGTAGTCCTTTTACGGGGGAGTTTGTTGGCATAAAAGGTTGATTCCTTCTAATTTGTACCTTAGTGTGAACATGTCCAAATAGTTAGGGCTTAGTATATAAGCTCTAACCTAACATTGTAATCACTCATCTTGATGATTCTTGTATCTTACGTCTCTAAATGAGAGAGAACAAAAATAGCGAGAGCTTCCATTAAAGCTTGAACTATGTGTCTACCTTCTTCTTCTCCCTATGTGTCAGTGTCATTTTCTATCCATACACTTACAGTTCCTCACTTACTTCCGCGAGTTCATTCAATCACTCTCATCCCACTCGGGTCGGAATACGACCGAATGTTTGTGCTTCCGAGTCAGATCACCAACTGACTTGTCTCCTCGTTGGATCAGTTTCTGACTCTCCCGTTCGCACCCATCATGTTTTTGTCCATGGCCGCCTTGCCGGCCCCATCCTTCCTTATGCGCATGTTGGCCTCGTGCCATGTCCTCTCGCCACCACCTTCCTTCTGTTCGGTCTCATGTCGGCTCACGGGACCAACAACCAAAGTCTTTGGAATTGGTGTGGCGATCGTTTCGACAACTTCACTCCTCGACGACTTGTCCATAGCCAGGTCCTCCTCAACACCGCAACCCGTGTCTACCTCTTCGGCTTTAATTGCATAAGCCCCGACTATGCTTGCTTCTCCTTCATCCGATGTTTCAGGCCAACGTGCCTGAAACCATCGGTCTTCTTCCGAACTGGTGATCATTGTCTCCCTGATTCCGACCTTATCCTCGGTCGGTCTTTCTCCACACCCTCTCCCATGTTAGCGTTGTACTGTGCTTCAACCTCCGCATAGGCCCCGTCCGAGGAGGTGTGTCCTTCAGTCCACCCGATTCCAACTGCGTGCCAAATCTTTCTTCTTTGTCGATCTTCGCCTTCAAGATCTCGTACGCTTCCCGAACCAAGGCTTCGATGTCGAACCTCGCTAATCCATCCCGTTGCGCGCCCACTTCCTGTTGTGATGGCATACTGTTAGAGCAATGGTCTAACGTAAGCATATGATAAGGATAAAAGATATAAGAAATAAGATAGGTGAGAGAGAAAGAAGGGTGTCAATCCACCCAACCACCCCCAAGCAAAGGGATCGAGACGGACTCGAGCCTCGATCAACGTCCCATACCACCGTCATGGCGTTGAGTCGTACCTAGTGTTGGCGCACTCGCTACAAGAGTTGACCCACCACAACGTCAGAGTCTTGACGTAGTCAAAAGATGATGAAATGAGGGTAGCTAGGCCTCATATTTATAGTGAGACCCAAGGCCCCCAGGCAAGTTCACACTTGGCCTAATGGGTTGTCTCAATCCCGAGGATTAAAAGTAATCCTCCCCTTGTTTACACTCTCGTTTAACCCTCACACTTATCCACATGTATAGAATACTACGGTAAATTCTCACCATGAGATATTATATGGTCATGCCCGTAACACACTCCCCCTCTTTAAAACATTGCACTCTTGCAATGGAAAGTTAGGGAAGTTAGTTCATAGAGTATTTTTGCGTTCCCATGTGGCATCTTTGATAGATTTATCCATCCATTTAATTTTAAATTCTCAGATTTTTTTTGTACATAGATTTTTTGTTTTAACATCGAGAATTATTTCTGGTACATGTGGTTTAGAAGATAATTCTTCAGAAGTAACCAAAGTTTTAGTTGTAATTGTATTGTCGCCAGAACCTAGAAGTTCTTTTAGACAACTTACATGAAAAACTGGATGAATTTCAACGCCATCAGGAAGAGCGAGACAATAGGCTGATGACCATGGGGCTAACTTAGCGCACTTACCCGTAGACAATGTGTTAGAATTGTGAGGTACACGTAAAAATACCTTCTGTCCAGGGTTGAATACACGAGGTTGCCTATTATGATCAGCGTAAAAATGCACTCTATCTTGAGCTGTTTTTATATTATCTCGTGCAATATGCAACATATCTTGCATATCCCGAAGAAAGTTTTGCGTACTTTGCAACTCATCATGATGTATATTAACAACAATTGGGGCTCTTAGCTGAAAACCATACATCAACATAAAAGGACTATATCCCGTCGACGTATGCTTGTAGCTGTTATAAGCAAACTCCAAAATTGGGAGATAACGTTCCCATTTTGTTGGTTTTGCACCAACGTATGCTCGAAGCATGTCCTCAATAATTTGATTTACTCGTTCTATCTGTCCATCAGATTGAGGATGATCCGTGGAGCTCATGCTCAACGTAGTTTCTAACTTCTTAAAGACTTGCGTCCAGAAGTCACTAGTAAACTTTGGATCTCGATCACTCACGATATCCATCGGTAACCCATAAAAACGAAATAACTCATCAATGAATTGGTAAGCCAATTCAGAGCTCTTGCGGTGGTTTTAGTAGCAATAAATATGGCCATTTTAGTTAGTCTATCAACCACAACCCAAATGGCATCATGGCCTTTTTGGATGCGAGGAAGGCTAACAATAAAATCCATGGATATACTTTCCCACTTATTAAAAGTCCTGCTACTTTAAGTCGCCCGGCTTTGTTAAGCTGACATTGGTGACATTTAGTCACATAGTTGTGTATGTCAGGACGCATCTTAGGCCAATAGAATTGAGTGGAGATGAGAATGAGTGTACGATGTATTCCAGGGTGCCCTACTAAGGGTGCATCATAACATTCAAAAAGAATTCTCTTTTTAACCTTAGGCAAATCTGGAACACAAACCTTCCCATTACGGTAGAACAGACCGTTAGAAATGTGGAAGTATTCCTTCGAGGATGTGGTGGTGTTTGTTCTAGACTCAACTCTTGCCTAGTATTTCGCAAAATAACTGTCATCAGGATACTTTCCTCGAAGGTCATCATAAAGATCTGATGTTATTTCAATGAAGCTAAGCATGTTAACTTCACGGATGCAACTTAGTGCATCAGCGACAGTGTTCATGGAACCTTTAGGATATGGGTGAAAGCACGCTGTCGTGAAGATTTTCGGCAATAGTGTGAAAATCCCATAAAACGTACGAAATCGAGTATGAATCACATAATACAATAATTGTGAAGATAACATTTTAAATAAATTTAATATCTAAGTACAAAATGATGGAGGTTTCGAATGCACTTTATTACACGAGAAACGAACAACTAAATGTCAAGATATGAGGGTATAAAGTTTGTGAAAGGAAAAGAGAAAATTGTGAGATATCCCACATAGGCACGACAAATACGGCTCTCATCATATATAATGTAGAGCAAAAGATATTATCTTCGTGTATATGTGTGGAGCATAGAGAGTTCAAGGTAACTTGAACTAAGAGTGGAGGTGGGCTAGCTACTCGTAAAGGATTTTGGCCAACCAAAATCGGATCGGCGATGGAGCTGGTGATCCGGCGGCATCCGGCGCCGGCATCAGTAACCGACGGCGGCATCGGTAACTGACGGCATCCGGCGGCAACACCGGTAACCGACGGCATCCGGCGGCATCGGCGACGGCACCGGTATCCGACGGAAACCGGCGACGGCATCCGGCGAACCAGCGTCCGGTGACTAGATAAATAAATATATAAATATATATATTTACAAGGAGGGCAAGTAAGGATTCGAACCTTGCACCTCCGAGTTAGGAGTCAATTGGCTTACAATTAAGCCATGACATTTAGTTGAATTTATATTTCTATCATTGTACTTTTACATGTAAATTCTCATACATGAGAGCTAAAATGAGTGACATGGTTATCATGCACCACATTTAATACATAAGCGCCAAATGGCAAACATGCATTTTATGCATGTCTTGTACCCTCACATGCATCATATGCATGAGAGCATCTATAATAGAAGGAAGGGGGAGGAGAAAAAACACGGTTTTTTTTATGAAAATTAAGAGGAAGAAATTTGTTATCAAATTGATCGTGTAACTTGTTTCTTAAATCTAAAGTTAAAAGTTCAATCAATCTCTCTCAATCGTGTAATCTCAACTTCTCTCTTTCCCAATCTATCTTAAGTACTTTCTCGGTAAAGCTTGCGCCAAAGCTTGTACCGACTTTGAATCCTTCCGGTCCAGAACCCCGGCGGTTCCGCCTCACGATCCGCGCGTAGTGACGGATCTTCACGACAACGCTACGGTGTACCAACTTTTGGCCAAAATTTTAGTACTAATTCAATGAGGAGGAAAGAAAAATAATCCAATATTTGGGTTAAAAAAGTTGACCATATTTTGTGCTAAAATTAAAAGTCACATTCAATGAAAATGGATTTCAAATATGAAAAAAACATTGCACATCCTTCCACAATTATAACTTATGTATGTGTCCAACTGTCCATTTCATTTGAGGTTGTTGGGTCACAGTCCTAGGTAATGTTGTACAGAGATCTTAACTGTACAAGATCTCGAGTAGTCACTCAATTATGAATATAGTATGTCTCTCTCTCGCTCTCTCTCTTGGCACATATTTTCATCTCGAACTGTCAGTTAGTCAGTTAGTCTCTCTCTCTCTCCCTCTCCCTCTCCCTCTCTCTCCCTCTCCCTCTCTCTCTCTCTCCTTCCCCCTGCTACTCGCTGATTCCCGTGGTTCGTACCTTCTCTCCCCCTCTCTGTCTCTCTTCCACCTTTTGTATAGGTCTCTACAGACTCCAAGCGCGTCACTGCTCGTCGTTCGTACCTCCTCTCCCCCTCTGTGTCTCGCTTCCACCTTCTGCATAGGTCTCTGCAGATCCCAACCACGTCACTACTCGACGTTCATACCTCCTCTCCCCCTCTCTGTCTCTCTTCCACCTTCTGCACAGGTCTCTGTAGAATCTCTAGGGTTGTCCACGTTCTCTCTCCCTCTACTAACCTTGTTCTCCCTCACCATTAGGTGTTCTGTGCTCACCGTGTCCTAACGACATTGACCTCTGCTCTGTTGGTCGTGTCCCCTCTGTTGGCTATGACCTCTGCTTTGCTCTACCCCCAGGTGTTCTCAAGTCGTTGTGTTCCCTCTACCTGGTGTGTCCGTTTGCTTGCAACTCGTGCTTCAAATGTGTCCCCTCTACAAGGACTTCAGAAAGGTAATCTTGCTATCTGCAACCCTAATGACATCTAAAAAGGTAATCCTGCTTTAGGCTTCCTTCATGTTATGCTACATGTTAGGGTTTTATTGTTGTTGTTCGTGTTGTTCTCCCTTGATCATTTGAGACACTTGTACATGCATATGCTTGAAATTGAGAGTGTTTTACATGCATGTGTCATTTATTGCATGATTTAGAATTTGGTACATGTTGACATATTGGAAGATGGTTCTATGATGGTACGCTGCAATGATTTTCCATGGTTTAGCATGTATATGTTGTGTATCGGGAGTTAACATTATGTTGTAGGTTTTATCTTTGTTGTTGATGTTTTTGTCTTTCCTCCTATGTGCACTTCCAAGAGAGACTTGTACATGCATGAATCTTGTTTTTGAGCCAACTTGAAGTATGTTTAGGGTTTTATGTCTCATTGTTGTTCTTATTATGTGTGATTTAATCATATGATGAAAAAAGACAGTTGTGATTGATCTATTGTTATTTACTATTTTTGTGTGTGTGAGGTGAAGAAGAGAGATAGGACTCAAATGACAAGGAAGACACCCACGAAGAAGAAAATGGTCAAAGAAAATGTCAACACACCATGCAAGGAAAGAAAAAGGACCCCCATTAAAGAAAGTAAGATGACCCCCACCAGAGGGAGTTTTAAGTTGTCAACATCTCAGGGCAATAAGATGTTCACAAACATCCTTCGAGGTAGAAAGTTAGGATGGGGATATTTCCTTCGTGCACAACCTGACACTTATGAAGACCTAGACATGTGGATGATCAATACATGGGGCTCATCACAACCGGAGACAAGGAGAGGTTTTCACCTCACTCAATTGAAGAAGGATTATATCATTGAACTAAAGTCACGATATGAACAAGTTTATGATACAAAACATATCCTAAACAATGAGGTAGGAACAGTTTTTGCACGTGCATTTGCATGTGAACTCCATGGTGGCATTGAAGCTGATTGGGAAGATTTGCTCATCATCAATCATCACATTATAGAGGGTCCTCAAGTACCAACACTACTATGAAGTCTGAGGGTACCTCCCACATTGAAATCCTAGCTAGGACATCTGTGTTGATTAAACAGATTGCAAAAGAAAGAGCTACACTAACAGAAAAGCATGAACAACGATTGTTGCATTGCATAGCTTCCATGTAAACAAGAATGCAAGCGTTGCTTACCGATTTGGAAGAAGTTTCATCTAGTGAGATGGCGGTAGAGAAACAATTCACATCTATATCGAATACATATGAATGGATAACAGCAACAATCCAACATTTTGAAAGCGATGTGTTGAAAGAGGAGTTGAAGAAGGAGCTGACAAATATGGGCACTCAACTGGGAAAACAGAAGAAAGATCTGGAGACATGGAGGTCATCTCGTTCTAAAATTGATGATAAGTTATCAACCTTAAAAGTCACTCTGAGAACCTGACATGTTTGATGAAGGGTCTAAAAGATAAAGGTTTAGATCCTCTATGGCCAGAAGTAGTTGAGCATCCCACTTGCAATGAAAGTACCATTACAAGAATTACTGTATGAAGATAATGGTTTATATTTTTACAAGTTGACCTTCTATTGTATAAAATATCATCGTTGCTAATATAGTGTATTTTGTGTCTCGTATTTGAAGGTGTGTATTCTGTGGCCTTGGATTCAATTTTGAGGCCATGGATGCTATCATTACACCATGCTTGCACACATATCATTGTTTATGCGTTAAGTACCATTTTGAGAAAGAAAATATATGTTTACACTGTAAAAGTACAGTTGGAGCTGAATGGTACTTAACTTGGGGTTTGAAAGTACATTCCTATGGTATGTGATTAAGAACATATGTAATTTTTATACTATGCTTTTATAATTTTAACATTTGGTTATGGTCTTATACCCATGAGTATTGTTCCCGCAAGATCATTTTTACATGATTCAGTACTAACATTACTGATTACATTGTATTCCTTGGTGATCAGTTGACAATGTGAATCTTATTTAGTACTAAGGATCTTAAATGTTTAGATGTATAACTTGCATGTGCACTAACATTATTCATTATATTGTACTTTCTATGTCCACTTGGCTTAGGCTCTAGATGACCGAACAAATAGACATGAAGGTCTAGGTTTTTTAGTACTAACATTGTTCATTACATGAAATATGCATGTCCAAGTGGTTGTGTAATGTGCCCTCAAGTTCCTTGTTGGAGGATTCAATACTAACATTACTAATTACATTGTATTCCTTGGTGATCAGTTGATTCAGTACTGATTATTTAGTATTGAATGTCTTAATTGATTCGTTGTATAACTTGTATAAGTACAAACATTGTCCATTACATTGTACGTTTTGTGTCCACTCAAGTTAGGCTCAAAATGACCAAACAATTACGCATGAAGGTCTTGGTTGTTTAGTACTAACATAGGTCAATACCACGCTTTAATATGCATGTCCAGGTGGTTCAATACTGTTCTCTCAAGTTCCTTGATTGATGTTTTAGTACTAACATTATTGATTACATTGTATCCCTTGGTGTTGAGTTGATTCAGTACTGATTATTTAGTACTGAACGTCTTAAATGTTTAGTTGTATCACTTGTATGTGTACTAACAAATAGGAGAACCGAACAAATAGGCTCTGGATGACCGAACAAATAGGCATGCAGGTCTTTTGTTTAGTACCGAACAAATATCGACAACATGTCCAGATGGTTATGTATTGTGTCCTCAAGTTCCTCTTTGTTGTTTTAGTACTAATATTACTGTTACATGCGTATTCCTTGGTGATCAGTTGGAACAAGATTGGTTTTTTAGTACTGATGGTCTTAAATGTCCACTTGTTTCAGTACTGATAATATTTGTAACATTGTAGTCATGTTAGAACTAATGTACGATTATAATATGAATGTTGTAGTATCAAGCAACACCACACCAGGGAAGGTAACTGACCAACCAGCCCCCGCGCTACTACATACAGAGTCTGCTGCAAATTCCAAAGTCCATGGTCATTCCTTAGTGGTAACTGAGGAAATTTATGATGAAGATGAATGTATGAGAAAGGCCATTGGAACAGTTGAAGACGTGTTGCTTCAAACAAATTCTCCTAGCTCGGCTCCCCTTGACTGTGTGAACAGTAATGCTAATTGTGTGTGAACTTTTAATAATGCATTGTTGCTATACTTCTAATTTCTTATGTTTCTATCAAAGAGCTTACGAAGAAGTGTAATGGTGCAAGGAAATTGTATGGAAAGGGGAAGAAATGTAGAGTTCATTGCAGTGGTGGGTCATACAAATTCTCACAAACTTTGAGAGTTGTAAAGTTAATGAGTTAGACTAAGACCACGTGCTTTTGTTGTTAGACAAGGAAGAAATGATTAATGAAAATGGAGATACCGATTTAGAGCCACAACATGAAGAAGAATTTATCGTCCCAAGCAATAATGACGAGTGTGATACCAATGTAAACCAGATCTTGCAGCACATGACAAACACAATCATCTGCAAAGACTCATCTTCAAAAGTCTAGGATGGAGATGTAATAGTAGGTAAACGATTGTCCCTTAATCTAGTATGTTAATTGATATGGCTAGGTTCCTTCACTTTGTAAGAATGTGAATTGATATTGTTCTTGTTATTTAGAATAGAAGAACATGGAGATTCCTAAATAGCATCAGATGATTTAGACAATCTATGGAGCAATCTTGATTGTTCAGACTCAGATAGCACCACACATGAGGAATGTGAAATCACCCAAGAAGAGGAGTTGGAGTGGACAAAGAACGAGGTGACAAACGAGTTTTACGAGGAGTCGGCAGGGAATGTGAATTTCACCAAACATGAGGAGCATGACTATAACATTAAAGAGAGTGTAGCTACCACCTAAGAAGAGGAACAAGGTGGTGCTACGAATAAGGTGTGTGTCCAGAACACTAACAGTACCGTAAACATGGGGTAAGATTGTATCATTAAGGAGATTGTAGCTACCATCCAAGAAGAGGAACCAGGTGGTGCTACGAATGAGGTGTGTGTCCAGAACACTAACAATATCGTAAACATGGGGCAAGATTGTATCATTAAGGAGATTGTAGCTACCACCCAAGAAGAGGAACAAGGTGATACTACGAATCACATGTCTTACCAAAACACCGCAAGTAGCCTGCACTTGGAACAAGACTGTACAAAGAACCAAGTGTCTAGCTTCATCAACGAGGAGTTTGCAATGAAGATGGCAACCACCCAAGAAGAGGAACATGTTTGTACTACGAATATTGTGTTACTGTAGAACACCAGTTCTACCCATGAAGAGCAGATTAATGCTAATACTATCAACAAGATCTTCCTGGAAGTGTGTGTGTCTCAGGTAGTTGCAATAGAGCACAAGGTTCCCTCAAGCTTGGCCCTCCCCTCCGATGATGAACTGCCACTCAGTAGTCTACTACCTCGTGGCTTTAAGATGAAGAAGAAGAAGAAGGGTGTGAAATCTGAGAAGAGTGTAACAAAAAATAGGCGCATTACAAGATCTAGAAAAAATTAAAACGTTTTCTGTATTTAGATCATTGTTTGTAATTGATTACCATATGAGCAAGTTTTTGATTAACTGCTTCTTGACACTATTTTGGTTTACTTATCCTGAATTCTAAGTTGATACTATTTGAGTACTCATCTTAGTGACTAATTTAGTACCAACTTGATATGCAATGTACTAACTTTGATACATATATTTAAGAATGTGAATTTGATACTATTTGAGGTCTCATCTTAGTAAGAATGACACTTGTTATGCACACATATCACATTGACGCTTGTTATGGACACATATGACACTCCTATCTCGGATATGTCTAGGTTAGTAAACACTTAGCACAGTATTAGTACTATATTTTAATGCATTGTACTGACTTTGATACATATGAACTCTAAAAGAGTTATAGGCATAACATGGTATGTATACTTGAACGAACCATTGTATTAGTACTAGCAATTAACATGTTCCATCTATTCCCTCATCTAGTGTACCACACCCTCATGAGTGTACCACACACTAGAAACATGTGTGGAATGAACACTCCTATCTTAGATATCTCTATGTTAGGAAACACTTAACACAATTTTAGTACTAACCAAAGATATTTTTCACCATATACTTTATGTAAAAGATTCATACATATCTAAACAAAACACCGAGATTGAAAGCTTTGTCATTGCAAACTCATAAGAAAACCAAAGATGATATATTTCCATTCATTTGTAGGCCAGAGTTTACAAGACATGTGAATGTTACATATGAATAGTGCTTACCATTCTAAGCATTAAAGAGGGAGACCTCCCCCAATATGTGTTCGTGAACCTCTTTGGGGACCTTGTAGACAGTGTTGTATCCCTTAACCTTGGGCTTTGCTTGACTCATAGTGAACTTGATTGCGATAATAGCGTCAACATAGATTATTACAATGGGTGCATCTTTTAATAATGTATACGTGTTCTTGCATTGTGGTAACTTTGCATAGTAGTTGCCATACACGATACACTCACCAACGTTGAACATGTTGCCCCAACCGTCCTTCACGACTTCTTCCAATATTGTATTTCCTTGCTTGCACACCACAATGTAGTAGTCTTCAAAATCTTCATTTTGAGGAGATTTGAGCACTTCAAAATGATCTCCAACTTCCAATAATACTGCCAAGTCCTCACATTGGTTGTAGTATACAATATTGTCTGCATGTTCGTCTTCCTGGATATCCACACATTGTTCAATCTCAAGCTTCTGTAGCTTCCATGGCTCCACAATTGATAGATTGGTGCATTCATCCCAAGCTTCATCTAAACACATGGAACAAAAGCACGATAAACTATGGAATAACAATTGTGTTGTGTCCTTGTGACTAAACCCTAAAACACAATGGGTCTTGCGCGTCCCTTTCAGGGTTTTACAACCATACGATTTACTCCTATCCAACTCATTAGCACCAACCTCAATAAACAATCTATTCTTACCATCATCTGACATCTTCCATGTCAGCCACTCCACAACATCATGTGCATTTTGTAACTTCGCACCTTTATTATCCAACTATTCACTTGTAAGAACACGCTTGATCACAACCCCCGCACCACCATGCTCTCCCTTTCCATGTCCAGACCCAAAGTAGTTCCATTGCATCCTAATGTTTGTTAATGAGAAGTATCTGGGTGTTATGCATGATAGTTAGCCAACAAACAAAGTTAGTGCATTATTGGAGCTTACATCTCTTAACATGACTTAAACCAAAATTTCCACTAATGCACAAGAGAGGCCAGTACTAAGTTATAAATTAAAAGAAATGAACGAGAGAGGAGAGTATTAAGTTATAAATTAAAAGAAATGAACAATAGAGGATAGTACTAAGCTATTGGTTAGTACTAATGCATGAGAGAGGACAGTCCTAAGTTATAACTTGGTCTCAATGAACAAAGTTGGACAATACTAAGTTAATAATTAGTAGTAATGGACATAGTTGGATAGTTCTCATGCTAATAATTAGTATACTAATGTTTGTACTAATGGGCCATGACAATCATAAGTTATAAACTTGTGTTAATGAACAAAGTTGGACAGTACTAAGTTATTATTTAGTACTAATGCACTAGAGAGACCCATCCTAATTAGTACTAATGAACAAAATTATAAATTAGTAGTAATGACCGAAAGAAGATAGTACTAAGTTATTCATTAGTACTAATGCACGATAGAGGACAGTGCTAAGTTACAAATTAGTACTCCTGCTTGCGGGATGACACGACAAAGTTATCAATTAGTACTTGTGCATGCGAGATCTGAGTACTAAATTGTAAAACATAGTCAATACTTGTGCATGTGGGATGATAGTACTAAGTTGTAAAATAAGGGTACTTTACAAGGCGTTGAACCGTAGTCAATACTTGTGCATGTGGGATGATACTACTAAGTTGTAAAATAAGGATACTTTTCAAGGCTTTGAACCATACATACAAGACTTACACCATAATTAATACAAACATTTCAAGACAGTACTGGTGCATGTAGTAGGAGAATTACTAATTGTATTTTATACAAACATTTTTTATGTCTATTCATATAATATTTGTATTGGTAGGAAACTCAAGCAATAGATGAAGTATTATGAAGTATTATCAAAATAGACTTCCAGTTATAAGTACCAAACATATGGATTATTTCCTTGCCTTGCAATGAAGTAGAAGGACCGAGCCGCCTTAAATTGCGAGGCAGCACCATCAGACCAGACCCAATGGCGATAAAAGTTAACACCCAAGGACAATAAATCTGTGTGGTGAAGCTTAAAACAATGTTGAACAAATAGTGTATCATGCTTTTTATCATCTGAAATATAGAATATTGATTTCTTATGTAACTCACTGTCTTTTCTCCAGTAGCAAATATGTACAAGTAATGTACATTGGTCATTGTACCAATGCATTGACTGAACCTCATTTTGAACTTTAAAGGTATAGTTCTCTGCAAAGTCAATAACAGATACCATAACATCCGATGGTAAGTTATTTATACATTCCTTGAACTGTGAATTTTGCCAATAACTCCTAAAGTTATGTGGAATGAACTCCCCGAGTTGCTTCTTAAACTCTGAGACAAGGGTAGCAACACATGTCTCCTTATATACTTCCTTGATATGCTTACTAACGAGACTGTTACCTATATTTTCTGTCACATACTCTAAATATTTCCATTTCACAATATGATAGTTATCCACGTCAACCTCCTGTCTACAAAATAACGGTTGTGGGCAAACCTTACATGTTCTAACAAGACATGTACGATTATGCCACTCAAATGATGGTTGTTTTTCACAAACAAAAGACCTCCATAACTCAGAAACTGTTGCATAAGTCATGTTTCGTGCATTACATCTATTACCACTCCCATTTGGTCTACATACCTCACAAGTGCAAACACACCCATCCCCGTGTATACCCTTAGAATCAGTACGCATACTATTCACGCCAAGCCTTAACATGTCCATTTTAATGTGGTACACACAACAACATGTGTTCCTCTCCTTTAACTTTCTAACAAAAAATGCTTTCAAACCTTGGAACTTGCGAAATCCAAGATTGATGCTAGGATGTTGGTCTTTGAAGTTCATGAACAATTCAGCCTACATCACTCAATAAATAGGTAGCATTAATAGAAGCATTTAGTAAACAACAAAATATTTAAAACCAAATAGATAAAAAATTGAATTACCTCAGTCATCTCCAAGAAGTGTCTTGGGTGAATCTGGTACCTACCCCGACTTATATGTTGTCTACATACATCTTTTTTATTTGGTGAGACACGTGTATTTTTTGCCCAAAAGGAACCCTCTTCCTCAATAATCTCATGGGACAATGCATCACATCGTCGTCTACGGCCTAACCCCAACCACTTAAATTGATTTGATTGTATATTTGTCCGATGCTTCCTCAAGTTCCTTCTTTGGATACCAAGTGCTAAGGCAACTTTAGTATCATTAAATTTTTTTTTCGGTGTACCATTTACAACCATGTGAAGGGCTGCTCTCTTTGCACCAAGCTTATCTATGCTCTCTACCCCTTTCACTAAGTGTAGGGATGACTTCATACACTCTACAATTTCCTCTGAAACACATTGGTTCCTAAACTTAATATTCTCCATGTCTTCATTTAAAAGTTGATGGTGCAACACTCTAGAGATAATATCCCTACGATCCTCCAAGCTAAATCTCTCAATTACTTGTAGTAAATAACGGACTATGTGAAGAACCACCTGTCTCTTGCTCCTCTCAAACATAGAATTTGCTAAGGGACACCTCACTCTCCTCATCGACGACCATTGTCACTCTCATATATTCCAGCACCTAATTTCTTGTTATTTCAACACCTAATTAATCAGAATAAGTGCTTAATACATCGTAAAATAAACATAGTTAATAGCATAAACATCAACTGGAAATCGGATAAACATTTGAGAGTTTGCCACCGTCATATATTCCTTTTCCAAAACAATTCTTTTAAGAAATAATTGCATCAATTAAGTTGTTGTTTGACCCCTTTAAATTACTTGTTTGACCATAAAATTAGGCTAATATAAAACTTAGGTTGTAGGTGTTGTAGCTAGGAACAATGAACAAGAGAATGAGAGCTATTCAAAAGTCTTTTTAGTAAGTTGCCACGACTTACTAAATAATAACAAAATTATCAAAGTAATAATACAAATAATAATGAGTAATGATCAAAGTATGATGGAGATGACAATGACAATCATAATCATGACGACACACTAATTTGTTCAACATAAACCAATCCTAAATTTTAGATTAAAGAGATTGTAGACCACAACTTACTAAATAATAACAGTATGAGGGAAGTGAGAATACACACATATACAAATAACAGTACTGTATAGAAATATCCATTTTATAGAAATAGGCGTAGACATACCGAGTGAAAGAGAAGATGGAGAAGACATACCGATGGAAGGAGAAGATGGGGAAGACGAGTGATGCAGAGAACAGCAAAACAATATTTCGAGTGCACTGTGAAGACCTGAGTTGGAATGCAGAAGACCTGAGTGCATTGTGAAGACCTGCGTTGTCTTAATTGGAAGGCGGAAGAGGAGACACCTAGGAGAAGCGCCAAAAGGATTTAATGTGGCGTCCTAAATTAAACATGAGGGGGAAATATCCCCCAAAACAATCTTGAATACGCAGCAACTGTCCCCCCACCCATTCCCTGACTTTAATGCAACATACACCACTCCCTAAAAAGATTTTAATTATTTATTATTATTATTATTATTATTTTAATCACTTACTACTAATAGTACTCGTGTTTTTTTTTGCCAAAAACAGTACTTTTTTGGTACATCGTAGCGTGCTTCGACCCCTATCGTATGGAAAAATCAAAGTCCTGGATGAGATCAGCCCATCGTGCCTTATGACCTTTCAGGTCTTGTTGGTCACAAAAATATTTCAAGGACTCGTGGTCTATAGTTACCACAAAACGATTTCAATAAAGATAATGGCGCCATGTTTTGAGCACATATATAACTGCAAATAATTCCTTTTCTTGAACCGTATACCGACATTGAACAGAATCAAGTTTCTTACTCTCGAATGCTATTGGTTTACCATCTTGATATAAGACAACACCTATAGCATAATCGCTTGCATCGGTTTCAACTTCAAAAGGTTTTGAAGGATCAGGTAAAAGAAGCAAAGGAGCCTTGCACACCAGGTCCTTGAGTTCCTTAAAGGCGAGCTCTAGTGTAGCCTTCCACACAATAGGTTTTGTAGACTTACGTGTTTGACCTTATAGAAGATCAGTAAACAACGTCGTCAATTGGGAGTAATTACGAAGGGATTTTCACAAAAACCCGACAAAACCAAGGAATGGTCGACCTTCTCGAATATTCCGAAGAGTGGGCCAAAGTTTGACTTTGTCGATGCGAGAAGGATCAATTTCAACTCCTCGTTCGGTTATGATATGTCCAAGATAAGTAATTGATTTCTTGAAGAACTCGCATTTTGAGATCTTCGAGTACAATTGCTTGTCGTGCAATGTTTGTAAAACAAAAGCGGACATGTTTAGCATGTTCTTCTAATGTATGACTATAAACTAAAATATCATCCAAAAAAATAACGACAAATTTTCCAAGTTGTTCTCAGAAAATGTCATTCCTTTCTTGTTGAAATGTGGTCGGACCATTGGTCAAACCAAAAGGCATAACCAAAAACTCATAATGGACATAGTGCGTACAAAATGTCGTTTTAGGAACATCGTCCTCACTTATACGAATTTGATGGTAGCCCGTACAAAGATCAAGTTTCGTAAAATACCGAGCTCCCTGGAGACGGTCAATTAGATCGTCAGCTCAGGGCAATGGATATGAATTTTTTATCGTCACTTTATTCAGGCATCAGTAATTAATACACATACGCCATGTGCCCTCTTTCTTTTTTACCAAGAGAACAGGTGCACCCCATGGAGATTTACTATAACGTATATAACCCATTCGTAAATAGTCCTTGAGTTGCTTAGATAACTCATCCTCTTCGGATTGACTTAAGCGATAAGGAGGTATACTTATTGGTGCAATACCAGGTACAATATCTATAGGATGGTCTATATTACATTTAGGAGGTAACCCATGTGGTAGTTCACTCGGAAAAACATCACGAAAATCATTTAAGATTTCATCGAGTTGTTGTTGTTCAAAATATGATAATTGACCCAAGACATTATCAATATTGTAAACGTGAATGTCCAGATCAAGTACACAATAAAATAAAGTAGAACAAGACAACTCAAATATTGATGGCGAGGAAACAATCGAAAGAGATTGTTTTTTAACACATTGAATAAAATGAGTACAATCATTTAGTAAAAAAGTAATTGAATGATGAACCCAATCAATAGATAAAGAAGAATTTTTATTAAAAAACCAAGGATAACCTAGTATTACATTAGTGGTACAAAGATTCATTACATGGAAGTCTACTTCCTCTATATAAGTATAAATAGAAATTCCTAATGAATGAATCGCCTCGTTGATGTATTGTACTCTTCCATAAGCCAAGTGTGTCGAATACGAGTGTATAATGGCCGTATTCACACTGTCCCTTTGGATAGCCCAAGTTTGGGCTATTTCTGTAAATAGCATAAAGGGCAGTTGCCCTAGGATAGTCACT
Organism: Azolla caroliniana; assembly: GCF_043228905.1. Lineage (NCBI taxonomy): Eukaryota > Viridiplantae > Streptophyta > Polypodiopsida > Salviniales > Salviniaceae > Azolla > Azolla caroliniana. Next base: position 6,070,131 of record NW_028230452.1, on the reverse strand, counting down.
ATATAAAGTGACTTTGTAACCTTTAGTGCAGGTTGGTTGTAATTTGTAACTATTGCTATTGGAATATAACGTTCCCTTTGTGCCTCTCTCTCTCTCTCTCTCTCTCTCTCTCTCCCTCTATGTCTATCTTGCTCATGCATACACAGTTTCTTCTTCATCACGAATGTTGCTTGCACTTCCGCATTGACGGCCTTGTCCCCAACATTTGGTATCAGAGCATTGGAGGTTCTTCAACCCGCTGCCGGCCGTCATCGCACAACACAACATTCTGTTTTCATTTTCTTTGAAGAACAAAGAAGGGACAAGAAAAACAAAAAGCTCGCATCTCACTGTGTTAAATCACAAATTGGAGTAAGTCAGTCTATTGTACTCTGTTCCTATGATTGTAACCGCTTGAGGGGAGCTCCCTGAGCAACAACCGACCCAATCGTGCTTCATTCGGCTAAACAACATACGAATAGGTCACCGGACGCTATTCACCCGCTTGTTGTAACCACCCGCTGCAGATTGGTCTCCTGGAAACAACCACTTCGTGCTTCACTCGGCTTATCAACATTCGGGAGGATCAGTTGGATCGGTCCCTCTCATCGCTGCAATCATCCGAAGCAGAATCGGCCCAAAAAATCGGTTTTGTGTAATCGGTATTTGGCGTACAATCGGAAGCTAACCGGGCTCACTCCGACTCGGCAACATTCGGGAAGACCAACCGGTTCTGTCCCTCAAGTTACCGGAGTCACTCCGAGCAAGTTCAGCAACAAGTATCCGAAACCAAACTGACTCAGGTTCAAAACCGACTAGAACGATATCGGGTGAGCCGACCGGCTGCACCCCACTAAGGTTCGTAGTCAACTCCAAACCGAGTCTTACCAACCGAAACAGAAGCAAATGGCATCAACATCCGGCTCATTGGAGATGAGTCTAAGGAGGTTTGACGGTTCGAACTTCAACTTCTGGAAAGGAACAAATGCAGGACTATCTCATAGTCAAGGGTCAGATAGACCTCATTGAGAATGAAAATCCTCCATAAGCATACAAGGCAAACAAGTGGCTAAAGCTGGACAGAATCGTCCTCGCCAAGATTTAGATGCACTTGTCGGAGTCAGTGTACTTCATAGTGCAATCATGCACGACAGCGTTTGAACTTTGGAAAACACTGTTGGAAACTTATGAAAAAAAGGTTGCCGCAACGAAGATGTATCTAATATGGCGCCTCTAAAACTTGCGGATGAAAGAATCCGATTCGGTTTAGGCACACCTCAACGAGTATGAAAGCATAAGCTCCCAAATCTCATCTCAGGGGACGGCAATAGAGGATGAACTCAGAGCAATGATACTCATGAGTAGTCTCCCCTCTTCATGGGAAACTTTCATTACAACCGTGTGCAATGCTTCAACAGCTGCAGTTAAGTACTCCGAAGTCACGAGCGCAATCCTGACTGAAGCAGCTCGGAGAAAGTCTTTCACCAAAGACTCAGCAGATGAAGCTTACGTAGTACAAGGTTCGACCGACCGATCGAACAACCGGGGAAGAAGTTCTTCCCGACCGCCGACCAATCAGCGAAGCCGGAGCAAGTCCCGGGACAACCGAATCTGCAACTACTGCAAGAAACCGGGACACATCAAAGACGACTGTCGAGCACTCAAAGCAAAAACCGACAAAGCTCAGAGAGTGGATCAGAAGAGTAGTTGGCATGAGGAGGTCAACTACGTCGGCTCTTCAGCCAAAATTTTGATGACCGACCCGAACATACTGTCCATAGAGAACCCCGTTGAATCAGAAGTTTTGCTTATGACTGAGGAATCGAGCACATGGCTCCTGGACTCGGGCACATTGTATCATGTGCCACCTCACCGATCTCAGTTTCGGCAATACTCGGACCGGCACTCCGACTCAGTTCGAGTTGGAAACTCGCAGCACTATGTTATAATTAGAATCGGCACCATAGAGCTCAATCTTCCGAGAGGCTCTACACTCGTACTACACAACGTCTGACACGTTCCTGAGCTTTCAAGACCCTTGATCTCAGTTGGACAACTTGACGAACCCGGCATCCGTGCCGGATTCTCATCAAGAGGGTGGACACTCCACAAAGGTAACCTCCTGCTTGCTCGAGGACCAAAGGTACATTCCTTGTATCCTTTATATGTCACACTCAAAGAGGGTGACTTATTTTTGGTTGATATCCCCGTGTCATCGTTATGGCACAAACGACTTGGACACCTCAGCAAGGCCGGCATAACGCACCTATCTAGAGCCGGTTACATACCCAAAATCTCCTTCTCGGATCACCAATTCTCCGAGCATTGCCAGTACGGCAAACAGGTAGCCACATCACACCCGACATCAGCACCAAGAGAATCGAGTCCCCTCGATTTGCTCAACTCGGACGTCTGTGGCCCGATGCCACATCAGTCTCTCGGCGGTGCTTCGTACTTTGTTAGTTTTATTGACGACTCGACTCGGAAGGTGTGGGCTTACCCCATTAGAACCAAAGATCGAGTGTTCTCGATCTTCTCCGAATGGCTTGCAATGGTCGAAAATCAGATCGGTCGGAAACTGAAATGTCTCCGAACCGATAATGGAGGAGAATTCAAGTCTGAAGAATTTGTCAAATTCTGCCGGGAACGCGACATTCGACGTGAATATACGGCACCCTATAGTCCTGAGCAGAACGGAATTGTTGAACGCATGAATCGGACGATTCAAGAACGCGTAGTATCCATGCTCCAACACTCCGGACTGTCGGATGGCTTTTGGGTGGAGGCTCTACTTACGGCAGTACACATAATAAATATGTCGCCAAGTAGACCTCTAGGACTTCAAATACCTCAGGAAATATGGACCGGCAGTAAGCCGAATTATGACAAACTAAGGATCTTCGGTTGCAAGGCGTATGCTCTAATACCAAAAGAAGACCGCCAGAAACTTGAACCAAGGTCAAGGAAATGTGTTTTTCTTGGATATGGACCCGACGGCGAGATCGGATACCGACTCTGGGACCCCGAGCATAGACAAATCGTCTGGATGTTGTGTTCAACGAGTCGGCTATGCATAAAACAACCAAAAGGCCTATTGAAGTCCGAAGGTTAATATTTTCCGAAGTGCCTAACCCTTCATGACGGCCCAGCCCACAACACGAGTTCAATTTCACGGGTAACCGACAACTCTCGCACCGAATCCACCGATTCGGCACAGCCGAATGGCTCAGCTCCCGACGATCCGACATTGACACCCAGTGCGACTAGTTCAGTCATACCTCGCAGATCCGAGAGACTGTCGCAACCTCCGGAGAGGTACTCTCCCGGAATTTTCTTTACCGACGTCGGCGAACCGACGTCTTACGAAGAAGCATTGGCATTTGCCGATTCAGCCACATTCCATTTGGCGATGGAGTCAGAAATGCACTCCATTCGAGCAAACAAGACTTGGGACTTGGTCGAATTGCCGAAGAATTGACGTGCTCTTCCGTGTAAGTGGGTCTATCGACTAAAAGAGACGTCTGACTTGACCACCCCAAAGTACAAGGCCAGATTAGTTGCGAAGGGATTTTGACAAGAATATGGCGTCGACTTCGACGAAATCTTTTCACTAGTGGTGAAAATGACAACCCTTCGTTTCATGCTCGGCGTCGTGGCCCCCGACAACTTGGAGCTGATTCAGCTAGATGTAAAAACGGCATTCCTCCACGGTGACCTACAGGAGGAAATCTATATGGAGCAGCCGAAAGGATTTGTGGCGTCCGGCCAGGAACATCTATTCTGCCGACTCAAGAAGAGTCTCTACAGCCTGAAACAGGCACCCCAACAGTGGTACAAGAAGTTCGACGACTTTATCCAATCAGTCGGCTTCTCAAAGAGCGATGAGGACCACTATCTCTTCGCCAAAATAGCTCAACACGGGTCTCCCGTCTTCCTCATCATCTACGTGGACGACATGCTACTCTCTGGTCGGCATGCCGGAGAGCTCACCGAACTCGTTCGGCAACTGCGGTTGAAGTTTGCCATGAAGGATCTCAGTCCGGCAAGCCACATACTTGGTATGAAGATTAGTTGGTATCGCGATACATGACAACTTTTCTTGTCTCAAACCGACTACATCAGACATGTCTTAGAACGCTTCAACATGCAATCGGCCAAGTCTGCTTCGACCCTGCTCCCCATTAACCTTCGGCTGTCTCAGCAAGACTGTCCGACATCCGGTCCGGAGGGGGAAGATATGAAGTTGGTACCGTATGCACCGGCAGTCGGCTCCCTCATGTACGCAATGGTCGCGACACGGCCTGATATCTCTCACGCCGTAGGAGTCGTCAGCAGGTTCATGCACAACCCCGACCGATCGCACTGGAATGCAGTCAAGCATGTGTTCAGATATCTAGCTGGCACAAAAGACCACGACATTCTTTTCAGCCCGAACTCAACCCCAGGCGTAGTCGGTTACACCAACTCGGACTTCGCCGGTTGTGTGGACAGTCGGAAATCAACAACCGGATACTGTTTCAAATTCGGCAATGGAGCAATCTCGTGGAAGTCAAAACTTTAGGAGTGCACAGCCACCTCAACGACCGAAACGGAATATGTAGCTACGTCCGATGCGGCAAAAGAAGCTTTATGGCTCGATCGGCTGGCGCACACGTTTCGACAGGTCGACTCCGACTCGGCTCCAGTTTTCTACAGCGACAATTAGGGTGTTGTTGCTTTGTCAAAAAATCCGATTCACCACAACGCCTCTAAGCATATTGACGTTCGATATCACTTCGTTCGGGACTGCGTCATTTCAGGGAAAATCAGTCTCGAGAAGATATCCACAACCGATAATGTCGCAAATGGAATGACCAAGTGTCTTTCGGCGGATTGTTTCTGGTCCCTTCAGCACCAAATGGGTGTAACGAAGAATCAGTCCGGTTAAAGTCGGACACACAGCACATGATGGTTTCGAACCACCAACATCGGTTCTTTGAGGATCGTCTTTAGCTCTTCCGACCCAACCGATTCGGTCTTCTATCTTCAGATCTTGCCGACTCTGACAAAACCGATCTGTCCGATAAACCTTGTATATATACCCGTAATTCTTTAAGATAACCCATGTATACGCCCATTACGGGGGAGTGTCGAATACGAGTGTATAATGGCCGTATTCACACTGTCCCTTTGGACAGCCCAAGTTCGGGCTATTTCTATAAATAGCATAAAGGGCAGTTGCCCTAGGATAGTCACTATATAAAGTGACTTTGTAACCTTTAGTGAAGGTTGGTTGTAATTTGTAATTGTTGCTATTGGAATATAACGTTTCCTTTGTGCCTCTCTCTCTCTCTCTCTCTCTCTCCCTCTGTGTTTATCTTGGTCATGCATACACAGGTTCTTCATCACGAATGTTGCTTGCACTTCCGCATTGACGGCCTTGTTCCCAACAAAGTGCACCCTATAGGTGTGATCACTTACAGTTTAACCCTCACACTTATCCACGTGTATAGAATACTACGGTAAATTCTCACCATGGGATATTACATGGTCATGCTCGTAACACACACCGTCAAGCATCATCCTCACTTGACCATTCATTGGCTGCACCACGGCCGGTAAAGGTCCCGACTGCTCCCTATCCAATCGTCGGCATACTCTTTCGACTTCCGACCAGTCCTTGGTGAGGCCACTCGCTCTGTCGTCGTTCTCAAGCTCGAGCCCAATGGTCATCCGTTCCTTCCAGTCAATTGACTTCATGAACAACAAGACTTTATCCACCGCCAGCAGTCTTTGCTCCTACTCTAAGCGCCGCTCGAACTACGAGAACACCTTCACTGCAGCCCGGTGGGTCTTCGTCAATGCCACCCATAGGTCGAAGTCGCACCGACCCCGACTTTTCGGCCGCCCTCTGTATGCCTCTAGGAGTGCCTCTTCGAAGGCCTCCCACGAACTATGAGCTTCTCAAAGCCCCTTTACATTTGCGTGCATCCGGATGGCTACCACTCGACAGAAGAACTCCAACCTCAACACCTCATCTATGTCTCGCACCGCCATTTCCACGTTGTAGGCTTCCAAATAGGATGGAACTTTGTCCCCATTGAAGCGGTCGACTCAATCGGCCACGCACTCGACAACTTGTTGTACCGCTTCTAGTCTCATCATCACTCGTCCAAACTCCACCACTACTTTCGTCATCATCTCTGCGAAGTCTTCATCTTCGAACTCCATCCTCCCTTGCCACCCCTTTCACGTCGGGTTCACCAAAGATGTCGTGGTTGTCCGCGTATACTTGTCGAAACGATGTCGTGATGTGGCGTGCTCGAGAGTGGGAAAAACCGGCGAAAGGGGAAGGGAGGGGGTCAAAATGTGCATGTGCAATGTGTGTGCACACAAGGGTGATTAATTGTGCACATGAAAAAAGGAAAGGGAAAGGAAAGGGTGGAAAGGATGCATGGAAGCTCGTGTAAAAAGTAAGAGAGAGGAGAGATAAAAGGTAGAGGGGAGAGATGCTATGAATTTATAGAGATAGAATCATATATTATATAAGAGAGAGTTAATGGGCTAGTTGATAGTCACATTGACTTCTAGTTAGAGGTGCACGTTTCAAATCTAGTATTATAGTGCAACGTGATTTAAGGAATTTTATTCCTTTTTTGCATTAAAGACGAAATTGGCGACCCCCCTTCCCTTTTTCCTATAAAAGGAGGTCCAGGGGGGCTCATTTGGGAGGACGTTTTGGGAGGAGGAGACTATCGCCAATTTTCTTTCGGAGCTCTTCATCTTCTTATTCACCACTTCTCTTCATCTCATACCCCTGCATCCCCCCACCGCCACGTGCTCGTCTTCTTCGCGTCGGCACTCGAAGTGCTCGTGAGCCCAAGCTTCGTTGGTTCGACGTTGCTCCGCCCCGTTCATCGTTGCGAGCCCGTGTGCTCGCCGTTCGGGTGGTCGTGGTTCGTTGGGATTGACATTTTGGTGGTGCTCGTGTGTTCATCTTCGCCGTGTTCGGATTTGCTCTTGTCTCTAAGGGCATTTAGTATTTATGTTTTGATTGAGCTTGTGGTTAACTATAAGTTGCCATTGTAATCAAACCCTATTTTATAAAGGGTCCTCTTGCGTTGGAATCGAACACGTATTTATTTCTTTGGCCGATATCATTCGTGTTTCTTTCTTTCCTTCTTTTCTTTGTTCGTGTCTTCCTTGTACGTTCGGCCATCTTGTGATGAGGGAGCCCTTCGAGTGTGCACATGCACCTCTCCTCCTCATAAAGATGTACGAGCATTTGTGCATGTGTTTGTGTCTTCCTTGTACATTCGGCCGTCTTGTGACGAGGGACCGTTTCGGGCTTGCCCATGCACCTCTCCTCCTCATGAAGGCGTACGAGCATTTGTGCGTGTGTTTGTGTCTTCCTTGTACGTTTGGCCGTCTTATGACGAGGGAGCCCTTCGAGCGTGCCCATGCACCTCTCCTCCTCATAAAGACGTACGAGCATTTGTGTGTGTGTGTTTATGTCTTCCTTGTATGTTCGATCGTCTTGTGACGAGGGAGCATTTCGTGCATGCCCATGCACCTCTCATCCTCATAAAGACGTACGAGCATTTGTGTGTGTGTTTGTGTCTTCCTTGTACGTTCAGTCGTCTTATGACAAGGGACCGTTTCGGGCTTGTCCATGCACCTCTCCTCCTCATAAAGGCGTACGAGCATTTTGTGCATGTGTTTGTGTCTTCCTTGTACATTCGGTCGTCTCGTGACGAGGGAGTGTTCGGGCTTACCCATGCACCTCTCCTCCTCATAAAGGCGTATGAGCATTTTGTGTTTGTGTCTTCCTTGTACGTTCGGTCGTCTTGTGACGAGGGAGCGTTTCGGGCGTGCCCATGCACCCCACCTCCTCATAAAGACGTACTAGCATTTGTGCGTGTTTTGTGTCTTCCTCGTATGTTCGACGTCTTGTGACGAGGGAGCATTCGGACGTGCCCATGCACCTCTCCTCCTCATAAAGACGTACGGGCATTCGTGTTTGTGTTATCGTCCCCTTGTGCGTTCATCTTGCGTGCTCATCTTGCTTGTACCCGTTTGATCACTTGGCTCATGCGGTGATCTCGAAAGGTCGATGAGTCGTGATCAACGAGAGCCACCGGCCTCACAAAACAAAGGGCAACAAGACCTTGCTCAGGAAGGGGTCGGGAAGTAGTATTGTTGTAAAGAAAACCTCGGGTCTTCTCTATCCCTTGAGTACTCCCTAGTCCAAGACCCCCGTGGTCCCCCCCAAGTAACACGCGCGCGCGAAACTTCGCGACAACGGGGCGGGACCAACGGGGTCTCCAACCAGGAAGAGATGGATGCCAAGAGACCAAGCTTCGCCGTCACCGGTTACAAAGGTTGTTGTCCAGAGGACAGAAATGTAAAATTAGCAAATTAGCAAACAGCGGTAGTGTAACCGAGTAGGAAAGAACGCCAGCGAGCGCCGAGTCCGAGTATCACGGGCCACCGATGGCTCGGCGGTGTATTAGGGGAAACGTTATTTAAACAAGGTCGAGTACCTTAGAGAGGGGGGGGAGAAAAATATAGGCGGAAGCACTAGCTTAGTCCATCATAACTAGATAATCCTGTAAGGTCACCGGCCGTAGGCCGAGTTCTGTAATCCTTTTGGTGTTGCAGTAATATATCTCATTTGTGCACATTTTGCTCCATGTGTCTGTGCTTTGGCTCATACTTATGATTTCAGCGCCGCCCACGCCTATCAAGATCTCGCTAGTGTTTTATCTCTTATCATTTTCTCCCTCACGACACCTCTGTTACGAGCCTTCACGTACCACGCCCTTAGATACCGATAGCCGCAGGTCTATCGAAGGTGTTCACTCAAAGGAACAGGTAAAACAATTTGGCACGCCTGGTTACAGCTGTGAGTGCACAGTGAACTTCGTTGAAGGTAACCACCAGCCGCCGTTACAGCGCCCTCTCGCACCACGAGGTCTCGGCCACCTGCCCGACGCCCTAAGCCAGTCGAAGGAACTTCCGACTCGGCGGTCACTGACCAATCCTTTCCCGAGCAATCGGAGGCTTCTCCAGTGCAATCCTCGCCACCGGACACTCGATCGCGAGTTGATTCACCACCAAAACCCCCGTCGAGCCCTCTGGAGGTCAATCAACCGGAACTAAACCCTTTCTTGGTGCTACCAGAAGACCCAGAGTACGACATCATGTTGTACCCATACCCACGATACACCGACGGACCAGACACAGAGTCACACATCCGTGCCTTCATATCCACGTGGCAGGCCAACCACTCAACGCACCGCCTCACGCCGGCCGAAATCGATGCCTCAAAGACTGCCGAGTTCACACTCTCCCTCGATGGACCGGCTGCACGATGGTACTCTCGCCTCGAAATAGGAGAGGCCACCACTTTCCAAATCGTGCGCACAAAGTTCCTTGAACTTTTTCATCGCGAGGTGCCTAAACGGGAACTGCTCCGGCAATTCTTCTCTATATGCCAAGAACCGCACGAAACGGTCGCGCAGTTCACGATCTGGTTCCAGGATCTCTACAAACAAGTGGCCGATGATGTCTCGGCACAACATATACCGAACTCTTTCCTGTCCAGTTTACGAGAGCCTCTGTGAACGACTCTCGCACTTACAAATTTCGCCAACCATACTATCGAACAAGTCATAGTGCGGGTTCTCGCCCTCGATCGGACCCAGCACGACGCGGCCTTCTCGATGACATCCTTACAAAACGCTCTTCCCCAAGAAGACAATCGCTTTCGCCAAGCTCTCCAATGCACGGCGTGTTCAAGATCAGGGCACCTAGCCCTCAAATGTCCCCACCGACCACAGTGTCCGATCTGTCAGTCTCGAGCTCACACTGTCGAGCAGTGCGAATATAATATGTTGAACCGCACAACGGCGGCACTGGTCCGCCAGATCGAGCCAAGAAATACATACTCTCGGCAGGACGAGCGATATGCCTACCGAGACCAGGATAACGACCGACCACGATCCCCGGATCGACGGCGCCGAGACAACGACTATCGACATGATGACCGCCGTGATCACTATCGCGATGACCAGCACGACGATTATGCTCGATATGATGACGATCGCAATGACCGGTATGACTAACGGAACTCACGCATTGATTGGCGAAACGGCAACCGCAACTCACGCAACAATAGAAGACATAACGACAACCGCCGACGGGACACTCCTCAAAATGACCAGCGCAACTCCAACGCACCTCGGACCAACCCACCACCAAACGAGACTGGGAATCAACAGCAACAGCTTCCACACACAGACCGAGCGGACACCAGCAGCTCGGCCAACATTACGTGTTTTAAATGTAACCAACCAGGCCACTACGCCACGCAATGTCCAACAACCGACCATGGCAAGGCACCCGCGGTGAACAGTATCATGGCCGATGTTCAAACCGTCACTACCCAGAGTAAAGCGCAGACTACACAGTGGCAAATCCAGGATGAAGTCCGTCAGGCAGCAAAATAATGGATCGACACGGCCAATAAAAATAATGTCGTGCGCATGCAAACTGACATGAGAGACGGGCCCAGTGGAGCACCACAAATCTCAGTACCATCCACGTCGTCAAAGGACGACCAACTATGGGATGTTCTTACCAACTCCCACATCTCGCTGCCCCTACATAAACTATTACCACTCATGCCGAGATTTCGGGACACCCTGGCGGCACTCTAGGCCAATACTAAGCCCGTGACGCCACCGGTACACCTCACCAAAGCAAGAACGGGTCCACCACTCATGGATTCTCAGAACCCAGCTGTGTGAATCATCATTAAGGGACAGGACCTGCACGGATGCATCATCGACGGCGGATCCGGCGTAAACGTTATTAGCAAGTCAACGTGTCACAACCTCGGCCTGAATCAATGGGAACCATGCCCCTTTTGGCTTCGGATGGCCGACACCCGCTCCATTCGCCCCATTGGTTTAATCCGCCACCTCGACTTCACACTCGGAAGCCACATGTTCACAATCTCGGTCGTCGTGCTAAGACTGGAGACACAAGGCACCTACCCAATGTTACTAGGTAGACCATGGTTGCGTACAACGAATATCAAGCAGCATTGGCAACGCAACATGATCTCGTTCCGACGAGGCAAGACAAAGGTCCAAATTATCACGGAAGAACGCGTCCCCGCCGTCCTCAACGCTTTGCCGTTATACGCGGAGGCGGTCCATATGCTCGACGGTTTGGCCGATGAGGAGGTCGATGACTTCCTAGATGATCATCCCACGATCATCCCACTCTTCGAAATCAACGCCATACCAACCATCGAGCCACCTAAAGACGAAGACGTCACAGAGGAATCCATGCCCCAAGATGAACCGAATCCAACCACAGTTGCGGATGCGAGCTCGCCATTTCACAACGGGTCAAAGCATCAACACTGGAAACGATAAACCTCGGCTCGGACGAGAATCCTCGTACGTTACAAATTGCCAATAATCTACCAACCGGGGAACGGGCATCCCTCGTACGATTGCTCACCAACTACCAAGATGTTTTCGCTTGGTCTTACACCGATATGAAGGGGATGGACCCTCAATACTACCAACATCAAATCCACCTCTTACCCGACACTCGGCCGGTTCAACAAAGGTGCTACAGGATGAACCCCAACTACGCCACTAAAGTCAAAGAGGAAATCGACAAACTACTCCGAGTTGGTTTCATTCGCCCTGTCAAATGAGCCACGTGGTTAAGCCCGATCATAGTCTTCCCAAAGAAGAACGGAAAAATCCGAGTCTACGTCAACTATCGGAAGCTTAACGCGGCCACGGTGACCGACGGGTTCCCTCTCCCGTTCACGGACAGCGTCCTCGACACGGTGGCAGGCCATGAATGCTACAGTTTCCTTGACGGGTTCAACGGCTATAACCAGATAAGAATGCACCTGGAGGATCAGGAGAAAACCGCATTCGTCACGGAATGGGGTGTTTTTGTGGCAGAGGTAATGATGTTCGGTCTAAAAACGGCGTCGGCTACGTTCCAGCGCATCATCACCGAAATCTTTCACGACTACATCCCGGCGTTCATGCAAGTCTTTCTTGACGATTTTGCCATGTATGGCCATCAACGGGAACACATGACCCAGCTGCGACTCTGTTTGGACCGATGTCGCCAGGCTCGATTAAGCTTAAACCCGGTGAAATGCGCATTCTTAGTCACCAGCGGCAACCTTCTCGGCCACATTGTCAGTCAAGAAGGCATCGCTATGGACCTAGATAAAGTAAAGGCCATCTTGACCGCCTCCGCACCCTCAAACGCTAAGGCACTAAGCCGATTTTTGGGACAGATCCGGTGGCACAACCGAATGATATGACACCTGGCCGATTTCGCGACACCTTTACACGAGGCAGTCCATCGCCTTCCCTTCCAATGGACGTCAATCGAGGACACGGCCTATTAGACCCTGAAACTAATGCTCTCACATGCCCCGGTGGTCCAGCCTCCAGTTTGGTCCGAACCGTTTCATGTCTTCGTAGATGCTTCGGACATCGCCATCGGAAGTGCCCTGATGCAATGCACACCCCTGAATTGGTATAGGCCCGCGTACTACGCCAGCTGACGGCTCTCGACCGCGGAAAAGAATTACTCCACCACCAAGCGGGAGGCCCTCGGTATGATTTATAGCATCAATAAATTCCGGCATTACCTCTTGGGTCGGAAGTTTACCTTTCACGTGGATCACTTGGCCCTTCTTTATTTGGTTAATAAACAAGCCCTCACTGGACGGTTGGCTCGGTGGATGCTCCTACTCCAAGAATTTGATTTCCAGATTCAGCATTGACCCGGGGTCCAACACGCCGTCGCCGACTACTTGAGCCGTCTTGAATCAGGGGAACCGGCAGAAAAAACGTACGATGATTTACCGGATGCTAGCTTATTTAACCTAACCACGATGCCAAATGATAACGAAGATGAATGGGTCACTAAGATGACCCATTTTCTCAGTACCGGCCTACCTCCCAAGCACATGCCCCTTGACGCGAGGAAACGCCTAGCAGTACGCAGCTGGAATTTTTGCCTCGTCTTGGACATTCTTTACCACAAAGGCTCGGACGGCATATGGCGCCGAGCGATTCGGCATTTCGAGAAGAACGTCGTTCTTCAGGAGGCCCACCAGGGAGTAGCGAGGGGACATTACGCCGGGGATTCCACGGCAAGGAAGGTTTGGCAAAGCGGATTGTGGTGGCCGACAACGAAGAAAGATGCTCACGAGTTTTGCCGACAGTGCGATTTGTGCCAACGATTGGGGCAACCAATGGAACAATCACGGATGCCACACCAACCGATTCTCCCGTTGGACCCATTTCAAAAATGGGATTTGGATTTTGTAGGCCCTTTCAAACCACCTGCGGCCCGTATAGGGAATAGGTATATTATCGTTGCCACGAACTACTGCACCAAATGGGTCGAGGCTAAGGCACTCCGAGACAACACGGCGGCATCCACGGCTAAATTCGTGTACGAGCATCTTTGGTGCCGTTACGGATGCCCAATCGAGCTCGTTAGTGACCAAGGTGGGCACTTCATCAATCATATAATACGTGAGCTTACACACCACTACACGGTGGTGCACAAGAAAAGCACACCATACTACCCGCAGGCGAACGGCTTGGCGGAATCGACCAATAAAATCCTCCAAACCATACTGAAAAAAATCGTCAATGAAAACAGGACCGATTGGGATGACAAACTCCAGAGCACGTTGTGGGTGTATCGTACGACTTTCAAAACAAGCATCCAATCAACCCCCTTTCGAATGGCGTTCGGGTTAGAAGCCATAATGCCCGTCGAGTTCCAAGTCCCGAACCTCCGAGTTCAAGTCAAAGCACGGCTCCCCGAGGCCCAATCCAAGCAATACCGGCTGGAACAACTCCTCGAACTCGGCGAAGACAGGATAGAGAGTATGGCCCAGCTCGAACTACGCCAACGACAACGCAAGGCTTTCGTGGATCGACATCGAAACGAGCTGGAGAAGGAGCTCACCATCGGCAAACCGGTTCTTCTTTTTCAAACATGACTCGGGTCAATGCCGGGAAAATTAAGATTTCAGTGGACCAGTCCATTCTGGATTATTGACAAGTTCAACGGGACGTTCCAGCTCGGCACACTCGCCGGCGACACTGTCAAAAGCTGGGCCAATGGTTTTCGACTTCAACCATATCGAGGCACTACACCACCCAACCCGTTTACCGAGCCACACGGCACAAACGAGTTTCGGGAGACCACCACGAAGGAGGCCACGTGTCCCCCTTAATAAGGACTCACCCACCTTTTTGAAATTAATAAGTAGGTAGGATTAACCATAGTTTAGCCGCCGATTAGCTACACCTACACCACCCACCTAGGCACCCACAATTTAGGAGCACCCCTTAGCCACCTCTCATTTAGTACCTATTTAAGCACATGCAAAGCACTCGAAGCACCCCACTCACCTTCAGGACACGTGGCGCTAGTCACTTATTATGGCACCCACGACTCAGAATCTTCAGGATTCGCTTCGGGCACAAAACCCTAGGAGTAAGTTACTAAAACCGTTTCCAAAACGCAACACATACATAGAAGTTCATTATCGCTTCCAACCTCCATCACTCTCAAGCTCAAAAGCCCCTTCTCGCTCTCATAGCTCTAAACGCTCTTGCTCTCAAGCCCTCTTTCATAGCCCCTCTACCGAGCTTCCCCTTCCTGATGTTCCTCCTCTATCTCACCCTCGCCTCATCACTCTTCCTCACTCTTCCACACAGTCAAACCCTGTCTCCATCTCCACCATGCCTCTTACCGCTTCAACAGAAACCTGCACCTGGCTCTAGGAACGAGGAATGGGTGGTTTCCTGAAGATCATCGATGCCCCCGCGCACCCAGATGCCCAAGGAGTGGCTAAACGTATTTGTCTCGAAGCCATCACCAACAACGTGCTTCGGGCTGCTTTGGACCTACAACGGGGAGGGGACCATGAGGTCAACATACCCCCGGCATCGAAGCTGAAAGAGTACTTCGGTCAGTACTCAGCCTTAGGGAAGGCATATCGCACGTATGGCGGTCCCAATAGAGCTTTCGGGGAGATTGCTCGTATATTGATGGAGTATGCGTTCGTGCATACGAACCCGACAAGCATGCCGCAGAACAAGGCAGCCATCATCATCAGCGCGTATGAAGGAAACAGAGTCGATTGGGGAATCATCACAGGCGAAGGAGGAACTCGCCCCAGCCAACAGACCTCCTGAGGACGCCCACACGGTACCAGATCCAGTCAAAGTAGAGGTCAGCGCCCTCGAACCCACACCACCACCAGAAGAATCGGTCGCACCTGAGACGGACGCCCGAGAGGATATGACACCCTCGGACCAAACTCAACCCCCCGCACCGACAGTCCAACCAGACCACCCTGCCACCACCCCGGACCCCGAAAACATCCTCGACATCTGAGAAGAGGAATGAAAGGAGGATCACGCCTAAAGGCAATTTTTGTAACGTTGTTAGTATTTTGTAAGTCGTGGGTCCGACGGACAAGGTCCTGTCCCACGGGCGTGCCAGGTGTTGTCCAGAGGACAGAAATGTAAAATTAGCAAATTAGCAAATGGCGGTAGTGTAACCGAGTAGGAAAGAACGCCAGCGAGCGCCGAGTCCGAGTATCACGGGCCACCGATGGCTCGGCGGTGTATTAGGGGAAACGTTATTTAAACAAGGTCGAGTACCTCAGAGAGGGGGGGGGAGAAAAATATAGGCGGAAGCACTAGCTTAGTCCATCGTAACTAGATAATCCTGTAAGGTCACCGGCCGTAGGCCGTGTTCTGTAATCCTTTTGGTGTTGCAGTAATATATCTCATTTGTGCACATTTTGCTCCATGTGTCTGTGCTTTGGCTCATACTTATGATTTCAGCGCCGCCCACGCCTATCAAGATCTCGCTAGTGTTTTATCTCTGATCATTTTCTCCCTCACGACGCCTCTGTTACGAGCCTTCATGTACCATGCCCTTAGATACCGATAGTCACAGGTCTATCGAAGGTGTTCACCCAAAGGAACGGGTAACAAAGTCTGTGACACCGACCGGAGTGTTTTTGGAGACAACCGAACGAGAGATATATAGATAGATAGATTATATTATCGTCTTTGGAGGTCAAATATGACCTATGAGACCAAAAAATATTACATTTCACGTGATACGTGTGAAAGTGAGTAGTGACTCTCAATGTTCAAGAACTTTACCAATGAATGTTGCAATCGAGAGTGCACATTGTGGTTGTGAGAGGAATTCATGCAAAGATTGGGCTCGGTCGAAGAGATTTGGAAAGCATGGTCGAATGTGATCAAAGGCAGAGCATTGTATCAAAGTGTGATACTTAGACTCGCGAACTTGTTTAGGGCAAACTATGCATAGCCGACCACTCTCGTCACTTGTGCCCCAATGCCCTATTTCACATCGCAATGCATGTGAGCTAAGTGGCATGGAAGCAATGGTTCGAATGGCAGATAACGGTATGGGCTCTAACATGTATCAATGTGTACGATTTCCCTATTCCGCAAAGAATATGGTTTTGTAGTTAGGTGCAACATGTGTAGTATAATGTGTGAAGCGTGAGCCTCCACATTTGTCCCATGTCATGATACATTGGCGTTGCAAGAAGGCCTCATTTACAGAGGAATCTAATGATGCATCATGAAGCAAGTGTCTCGCATCCCATCTACCAAACCATTTTTCTATATCTTGCATCCAACCGGAACACAAAATTTTGCTTTTATGCGTCTTTTGGATCTTTTTGCTTGCTTCCCACGCAATTCTAGGAAGTCGATGTGAGGGACTTTTTTTAACCTTAAGCATGTATTCAACAACCCTTTCCATGGCCATGATTTCAATGGGAAGCGATCCTGTCTCAAGGAGGAGGGTGTAGGGCGTTTGTTTCTTAACTTGTAGAAACTTTGTAAGAAAATGTTTTTGGACATTTTCAAACTCTTTCCACATAGATTTAGGGATGCTACCGCCCCATACTTCCACCCCATAGAGAAGAACCGGTGTCACCAAAGTGTCGAAAAGATATTTCTTGAGGACCCAACACTTAATATCTCAAAGATTGCATGTGTTCTCAAATGCATAGTATGCTCACTTACCCGCCTCTAAGCGACGTGTAGCACATTCATTCCATCTATGATTTGAAGGAACTTCAAGGCCAAGATATTTGAAGCTTTCCACACATTCAAGTGACTCGTTGTTGTACATAATGCATGGTTTATCTCTTTTTTGGCTCTTCACAAGCATAATCTTTGTTTTAGAGCTATTGACACTTAATTTAGTATGCATGCAAAAAAATTCCAATGCCTTCATAAGCTTTTGTGCATCTCCTAAAGTATTTGCAAAAAGCAGTACATCATCTGCATATAGCAAAAGCATAATCACAACATTCCCAATGGCAACTTCTTCAACACATTCTTCCTTTGAAAACTTGGTAACGATTTCTTCCAATTCATCAATGCATAGACCAAATAGTGTTGGTGAGAGTGGGCATCCTTGCTTAACACCAATAGTGCTTTTGAAAAAATCTGAAAGTTTATCTCTCATGTGCACACAACATATAACCTTCTCATAAATTCGGGAAATTGCAAGCATATATTCACTTGGCACCTCAAGTTCTTCCATTCGCCTCCAAAGATGCTCACGAGGTACCATACCAAAGCTTTCTTGAAGTCTACAAAGCAACAATATAAACCTTTACCTCTAAGGCGACTTTCCTCCATTAATACTCGAAGAGAGAGAGAGAGAGAGAGAGAGAACACAAAGGTAACACTTATTCAACACACGCTTCCGATATACAACAACCGGAAAGAAAGAATCGCACTCGACACCAACAAAGACATCGTTATGCACAACTCAATATGTATTTACACGAGCAACAATTTACATCTCCGGCTTTGAGCTGGACAAAAAGGACTAGATACAACAGATGTCTGCATGCAAGCCTCCAGTCGGGGGGAGCTCAGGGACTCGTCGCAAGTGGAGGCCTTGTGCAAAAGACGGAGTAGAAACCGAGACCCTTGGAGCTTACGAGTTCCAACCGAACTAAAACCTAAACACACCAAACGGAACCCCCAAACCCTAATAAACAAAAGACAAAGAAAACCTAAACCCCAAAATTAGAACCCAAACAAAACAGGGAACTAAAGAAAATGGGAACCCCTTAACAAGGAACCCTCCCCTCGTTTTATAGCTCGAGGAAGGAGGGACATTACAATGTGAGAGGCCAAATATTCTCCTCCTTTTCAGAGGAAGATATTTGCCTCGATTCTAGGGAGTGTTACATTAACTCTCCTCTAACTCCCACCCCAGTACCTACTAAACGTGTGATGTACACTAAAGTACTCATCACACGTACCTCTGACTAACTCCTTAGTGCACTTCAACACCTTCTAGTTCCGTTTCCTTTCTCATAAATATTTACATTTTCTGGATATTGATGTGCAAACGTTGCACATCGCCATTTTATTCGTTCTCACCCGGTTTTCTCACCATGGCCGGAAATCTCCACGACAATTGCACGTCGAGATGCTTAAGACCAAGCATCTTCGAAAAGTGTTGCAACATGTCGGTTCTGAGGGCCTTCGTGAATATGTCGACAACTTGTCGATCCGTTCGAACATACCAAAGTTCGACTTCAACGTTGAGGACCCAAACGCGCACAAAGTGGTAATGCACCTCAATGAGCTTCGTGCGAGCATGAAACATGGGATTTTTGGCAAGTTGCATACTACTCATGTTGTCGCAATAGATCCAGATCAGAATCGGTACTTCAATCCAGAGGTCTTGCAGCAACCACTGAAGCCAAATAGCTTCACAAGTGGCGATGGTAGCGCCCCGATACTCAACCTATGTGCTCGATAGAGCCACCATTGGTTGCTTTTTGCTACTCCACACAACAACCGCTGCCAAGAGAGAACATATAACCGAAAGTGGACCGACGATCCGAAGCATCACCGGCCCAATCGGCATTTTTATAACCGACTAGCTTTTCAGTTATACAGTGTTGATATAATAATCCCTGATCCTTCGTGTCGCTCACATATCTCAATAGTCGATGCACGCACTGAAGGTGCTCGACGACCAACTTCTGCATAAACTGACTGATCACCCCGACAGGGTAGCTGATGTCAGGTCGGGTGATAGTAAGATAAATTAGGCTTCCGACAATTTGTCAGAACCGTTTCTCGTTCCAGGTCGGTTTGGAGTCAGGATGCAGCTTGAGATTCCGGTCCAGGGGTGTCGAGACCGGTTGGCATTTAGTCTTGCCGAACTTGTATAACATATTCAGCACATAGTGTCACAGATTGTCCCATTCGGTGAAGAGGGCAACCAAACCTACATCAAGAATGTCTTGCACGTTCCAAGGAGACCTGGGAAAATCTCAAAAAGATTTTCACTGCCAGTACCACACCCCATAAGTTGCAGCTCCAGCAATAGCTCAACAACATCCGACAAAGAAACATGTCAATTACCGACTATACCACCAAAATAAAGGAGATTTGCGATGCGCTCGGGTCCATCAACGTGACGGTGGTCGAAGACGAGATGTTCCAGATCTGCCTTGGTGGTCTAGCACAACAGTACGGGCCAATTTGGATGGTGATTTGCACCCGGGAGAAGCCATCGTCCTTCTTCGACCTGCAATCAATGTTGATGGTTGAAGAAAACATTCAGTCAGTATTCTACCAGTTTGGGGGGGGGGAGGTCTCGATTCGACTCAAAGGCTACATTTATGTAGGAATTGGCAATAGTTCGGTTTTACCTTAACTGGTTTGGCCTTGTCCGAAACCAAACCGGTTAAAAGCTTAACCGGTTTGGAAGTTTCAAACTTAAACCAAATAGGTTGGTGGCTAAACCAATTAAGTCTAACCGGTTTGGCCCAAAACGGTTTGGTTCGGCTTGAGCCTTGCCTTTTTTTAAACGGTTTAACGGCTTGATTAAGCTTGAGCCAAGCCGTATGAAACGTAGGTAGGTTCTCAGAGATCACATGATGACTTTGGCGTCTGGGCCGCCCACGATGACACAGAGAAGTCACATGCTTGACCTTTAATTGGAATACTGATAACAATAATAAAAACTAGATTATCATGTAGAAAACCAAGACCAGATCGCACATTTTCTTGACTCTGTTGGGAAATTTGCTGCAGGAATAGGAACTCACCTTCGCCGTCATCGCATCATCAGGTAAATTTTCTGCACAGATGTTGCCTTGCTTCTGTCTCCCGCTGGATTTTTTTTTTTGTTTTTGTTTTTTTCACATCTCTTTGTTAATCTGCAATAATCCTTTTATGGAGAAATGTCCGTTTCACTTTAACATCGACTTGTGTTTCGTTTGCAAAATTTGATGGAATGAAACCTGTGTTGTTTAGGGTTTTGGGTCACCCAATGATGCAATGTAAGGTTCTTATGCTTTGTACTTCTTCTTCATCTCATTCAGTGTATTTGACGAGATGCATCGCCAGGTTTTACCCATTATAAGTGGCTTCATGAGGTCCCCAAACACATGAACGTTGCATTTCCATTTTCTTTCCAAAGTTTATGGAAGAATGAATACAAATGCAATCATATGATACTTTTTTATGGTTCTTATATAAGATATTCATCATTGCTGAGATTCATCACCAGATTTGCCCATTATAAGTGGTTGTGTGAGATTGTTATATCTTACTAATGTTACTTTTCTATTTTATTTACAAGTTTACAGAATAATAGATACAACCAAAAGGTTGGCCACATTTGCCCATTATAAGTGGTATGATGAGATCCGTAAATATCACTACTATAGCCGTCTTTTTGACTTTGCAAAGTTTATGGACTGAACAAATACAATTGTAGGGTTGGCAACCAATTATTCAATGAAGTTTCTATTGCACGAATGGAAATTTTAATGCTGAAAATGTTCATTTCTTAATGATATCATAACTATCTATATCGTTATTTCGAACAGTTGACTGAACACAACAGTGTTTGCTTACCTTCCATCTTAAGCTGAATATGATGGGAGCCAGCAGTAATGAGGGAACTACAAAGAAAATTTCAAAGCGGCCAAAAAGTCAGTATTTTCTTCTCATTCGTTTTGTTAATGTGCAAGATCCATGTAAAACAGTTTGTAAAATCCCCAAAAAAGAGTAGCCTCTAGCTTCTGTATGACATGAAGGGTTCATAGGTTCATTTTGAATCGTTGATTCTCTTTACGTAAAACATTTTGTAAAATCCCCAAAAAAGAGTAGCCTCTAGCTTCTGTATGACATGAAGGGTTCATAGGTTCATTTTGAATCTTTGATTCTCTTTACGTAAGAGGTAAGAGCTTATATTTAAGAGTTAACAGACTACTGTGAAACTGCTCTATATGTGATGCCAACACATCTCCTGCCCCATTCTGTTATCATCATCCCAACTAATTTTTTATTCATTCATATGTCCCATGTTTTTCAATGATAAGAGTCTTTCACGAATCTCTTTGTAAGGTTTTTGCTCAACTATATTATTCGTTGAGGTGATGCTATAGTTTCTACGAGGGCCAAATACATCTGATGCATAAAATATCGAAATTGGTTAGAACTTTACTTTATTGATTCATCCTTATGCCTCAAGTTTTCCATATAAGAAATGCTTATGAAATCTGTTGCATATATTGTTCGTTGAGGTGATGCTATAGTTTCTACGAGGGCCAAAGACATCTGGTGCATAAAATATCGAAATTGGTTAGAACTTTACTTTATTGATTCACCCTTACGCCTCAAGTTTTCCATATAAGAAATGCTTATGACATGGATCTCCTATAAGTCCCTGCTCAATATATTCCTACTAAGTCTAAGGAAATGCTGGTTTTATGTGATAACTTATTTGTATAATTCAAAATTTTATATTGGAGACGACTTTTCAAAGAGACAAAGAATTAGTCAAAGGACCTGTCTAATTTTTAACATGGACATGAGTTTCAACATGTGAGATGAATGAAAAGGAGTTGTTGCATGCAAAACTTTATGATTACATTCATTTGTATCAATAGTTACAACACCTTGTAAATATACATTCACACACTGTTTCCAACTTGTATAGTGAACGGTTTCAAATGTTTTATTGTCTGTTTTGAAGTTAAGATGTTTCTTAGAAATTTATTTTGGATTATTCAAGGAAGATATTCTCTTATTTCGTTTGTGTCATTCTTTGCAGGTTCTGCATTCACACAGCAGGAGTTGCCTGCTTGCAAGCCTTTATTAACACCAGGATGGGTATGTGTTTGGCCTCCCCATAAATTGTTTGAGTATTGGTTTTATAGTTCAAAACAACCATACATGACCAAAGACTTCTTGCTGTGTTTAATTTCAGGTTATCATGATTTTCATGGTGATTGGAGTTATCTTTATACCTATAGGAGTTACATCATTACTTGCTTCATGGAGTGTAAGCATATATATCTTACCAATTTAAGCCACAAAACATGCTTGTGCATCAAAATGGTGCCAAACTTCACTTTGGATGAGTTAAATGCATTGAAGTTTTGAACATACTCCTAGGCAGAGCCTCATCTGACTAGCAGTGTTCTGATAAGAACTATTGAGATGGTTCGGTGGTATGAGACTATTTGGATGGTTTATTATAGGTGGTTGAAGTTGTGGATGAGTATCAGACAGCCTGTATTCCTGCTACTTACTCAGACAATGAACAAAGAGTTCAGTTTATCCAGGATATAAACACAAACAAAAGTTGCAGCAGAACTCTAATCGTGAGCTCCATATCAGTTTCATATATTTTCACATTATAATATTGACATTGGTAAGTAAAAAAAAAACTGCTTTTGACTTCAGATTCCAAAACTTATGAAGAGCCCAGTATATGTATACTACCAGTTGGATAATTTTTATCAGAATCATCGACGGTATTGAACTGAACTGGTCATTGTATTTTTGGATTTCATGTCTGGTTATAGTTGTTTGACCTGTTTTGCTGACTTGAATTGAAAGGCTTTTGTTGGACATTAATTAGCATACATTCTATATAATTTTCATGTATTTAATATCATTTCTCTTTACTGTACACCAACTGCATATGCAACAGGTGAAACTACCTATTTGTAACCAAATTCAAAAGGTTGTATTTAGATGCCTGGTAAATGGATGACATTTCTACTTTAACACCTAGTTGTACAGATATGTGAAAAGTAGAAGCGATCCGCAATTGTTGGATGCGAATTCGTCTGAAACAACTGCTTGCAAACCAGAACAAACACTGGGAGACCAACCCATTGTGCCATGTGGTCTAATAGCATGGAGCTTGTTTAATGACACTTACAAAGTGACAACTGGTGGCCAACAGCTTGTTATCAACAAGACTGGAATTTCTTGGAAAAGTGATCGTGAACATAAGTTTGGAGGGGATGTTTATCCTAAGAATTTTCCCAACAATTTGAATCGTTCTGAAAATGGGTCTCTGATTGGAGGTGCCAGTTTGGATCCGAATATACCGGTATGTACTTAACATGGAATTTTGTTTTGTCTTACCATGGACATATTTTCTAAGGTCAAGATCTATGGATTTGGAGATTAGGAAGACTTGGTGCATTAACTAGGAGTATCTGGAAGCTACAGATTTTCAAAGACTTGAATTAAATTCATTTGAACTTAAGTATGGTTTTGTTGATTTTCCCCAGTTGAGTGAACACGAAGATCTCATCGTGTGGATGAGAACTGCAGCTTTACCGACATTTCGAAAGCTTTACGGAAGGATTGAGCAAGATTTAGCTGTTAACACTCAATTGGATATCCTCATTAACAATGTTTACAACACATATAGCTTTGGGGGAAGAAAGAAACTGGTGTTGTCCACAACGAGCTGGTTGGGTGGGAAAAATGACTTTCTGGGTATAGCCTACATTGCAGTCGGATCTGTTTGCATTTTATTAGCCCTCATCTTTTTCCTTGTTCATTGGAAAAATCCAAGGTAAAGCTCTTATTGTTTCTGTAGATGTCATTCATTATTTTGTACAAAACACAGGTGTATATGCAAAACTTTCAATATCTGTTGTGTGTGTATGTGTTAAAAACAGGCCACTTGGTGACACGAACTACCTCTCTTGGAACCGAAAATCTTCCATCAATTGAAGTGCATTCCCTTTTATTCCTCTAGTATGGATGGGTAACAGAAACTTCTTCTCTCTCAATTGGTACATTTTTTTATCCTTGTACTTGGGGATGACATGAACCTGTATAAGTGCTGAATCTAGAATATTATTATTCTTAGAATTCACCAGGAAAATCATTTGTATTGTAGTGATTTGCCAAGAGAGGTATTGTTCTTGAACAACAATTGTTTAAGCATGCATCCACTTACAAATTTGGGATCAAATGCTTGTATTCATTCTTCTTGATATCACAAAATGTCAATAATATTTGATGTCAATCTTGTACAAACATTTGGAACCTTTATGCAATGTCCTTAGTTTCAATACATATTGTAAACTCTCTGAAGGGGATAGTACTCTATTGCCTTCTTTAAGTTTCTAGCAACATTAAGGAGTATGAGGTTTGCTTATAGCCCCTTAATGATGGCATGGATTTATTTTTTTGTATTTTCTCTATTTTCTTTCAAGAGCTTGATGAAACAATTGCCTCACCAAACCCTACTTAACGTAAAGCAAAGAGGGGAAGTTGGATCGGTTGATTTTATTATCATCCTCGACAATCAAATATGATGTATGGGCCAAATTGAAACATTTTCATGAATATGGATGGATGAATTTACATATTGCCCACGGATGTCAAATATGATCAATGAGAAAATGCTGAAATGGGATTTGCTTCATAGTTCTATTCAAGTTCTTGCAACATTTGGTTTCTTGTATGTTGCTAGCTTTTATACGTGCTCATATCTTAATTAAGATCAATGTTATTTCTCAAAAAATGTGTGAGAGAAGTGAGGTGGATATGGTTTTAAGGTGCCTTCCTTGGGGGTAAGAACCTTGGTTGGGATGGCTTGACAAATTAAGTTTTTAAACAATATTCCAACATTTTAATGGAACCTTAGCTTCAACATTATTAGGATTCTCGTTGTATGCCTCAAGCTTGAAAGGTTGGTCTCATTAATTAGTTCCAAAGATTGCATCACTTGAGTCATTTCACTAATGGTGGCCTATTTCTTTGATGGGGAGTTGTGCAAGGTATTAACCTAGGTGTTGCATCACTTGAGTCATTTCAATCCCTACATATGTGGGGGACTTGTAATATCAAACGTATCTATGTGTATGATGGGTCATAGATTTTTGTTATTACAATACATATGTTCACTCTAATTGCCGTGGATATCTATTGTCCAATATTTAGGAGGGTATAACACATGTGACAACAATGATTACGGCAATGTGATGGCAATTACTTAGTGGAAATATTCTACTAGAAATTCCTTTCTCTTCATTGTTCAACAATTGGTTGCCTCATGGCATAAAGTGCTTGCCTTATTTATATGGGCACCATCATCTAATAGGGAGCATTGTAATTCTTTGAAAAAAGAGTTGTTCGTATCTTTGCAAGAAGAGTTTTTTGACATTGTTGTTTGATGCCAAGACATTGGATTTTGCAAAAGGATGAAGTGCAAGAAACTAGGTTGGGAGGGATTAACAAATGAGTTGTTTAAGAAATATGTGGTATAGTTAAATGGGCCACTCACAATGTTGTTTCAAAAAGTTTGGACATTAGGGACATACCTCATTGTTAGGAGATTGGTTTAGATAAGCTTTTGTGAAAGTTGCCTCCTTGAATATCCTTTGTTCAATGGAGGCCTATTTCTTTGATAAGGAGAATTTACGAGAATTTTGCAAAAAAACTAGCTAATAGGTTATATTTATGTAAAAGCTTTTCCTTCTATTATCCACCATAGATGGCAATTGATAGATGGCAAAGAAAGATCGTTTGCAAAATATTCTGAACGTATAGATGGCAATTGATTATGCGAATGAGTTGGAGTAGGAAGTAGTCCCGTTGTAATTGGATATGCCAGGAAGTAGCCAATGCAAGATGCCATGCTAGTCACATAGAAATGATTAATGACATTTAGGGTTCAGGGTTTAGGTCTACGTAGAAATGATTAATAGGCATACATTATAGGGTGCCTTAATATTGTTAAGGCCCAATCCTAGATTTGAATGAACAATCACAAAAGCTTGATGAAACATTTGTTGGGAATAGAGAAATATCTCCAAAATATCAACACAAGATATTTATCATAAAATGATTGAGGGAAATATGTGGAAAGAGGAAAAAGTTATAAATTTGTGAGAATTCCAAAATCTTGTATCTTGTTGAACATCATGTAATTAAGGTGGGTACGAAATCTCGATCAACATTGAGAGCTAAGGTATAGTTGGGTTGTGCCTTTGAGGGATGCTAATGGAACAAGATTCTTTCACCCAATTGAACTAGAGATAAGTAGGCATTAAGTTGCTTCTTGCCCAATCACAAGAATGGCTTAGAAGGCAAGGTATACAATGTGGATATCTCTTTGATTGGAGTTGTAAAAGAACTCCATGTGATTGGCTTTTGGCATATACGGAGTCGAGTAGGCATTGAGTTGCTTCTTGCCAAACAACAAGAATAGTAGGCATTGGGCTGCTTCTTGCCCAACAACAAGAATGGGTGAGAAGGTAATCAATACAACATGGATGTCTCTTTGATTGGAGTTGTGTAAGATCTCCATTTGATTGGGCTTTTGCATACATGGAGTTGAGAGGAGAAGAAGCCCCATTTCCAAGCTATATAAGAGTACATAAGGTATAGGTATTAGGTGTTATGGGTGGAGTTGGCTGAAACCATTTCTTTTTGTGGCAATTTACATAATTGGAAAAGTCGAGGAAACTGTGACATGAAGGGCGACAATCATGTAAGGTGGGGTAGTTCATGATTCATTGTTGCTTGTCATCGGAATCGATCTACAGGTTGGGTCCAGCGAGCGATCCTTGTCATTGCAAACGAAGCCCTATTCATTCATTCGTTTGACTGGGGAATAAATTGCATGCCCTTGAGGTTGAATCCGCGAGTTTGTCTGTGTGTGGAAATCATTGCGGCCTGATCGCGCATACAGTTCTTCGGAGAATTATAGGAGGGGAGCTGCTTCGCAGTATACTCGGGATCCAAGATTTGTTCGGTTCACAAATGCCCATGCCAATGTGGCTAATGTAGCTTTTGAAGAAGTATAGTAATGCATACATGTGCTGAAAGTTGGATCCGAACCCAAGACCTTAGACCCAAGGTGCCCCCCTACTCAAATGGTAGGCTTTCCTAAATAGGCAAACTGTCCCCTGCCAAAAAAGGAAAGAAGAAGAAGAAGAAGAAGAAGAAGAAGTAAGAAGAAGACAGACAGACTGAGACGAGGCAGCAGAAAGAAAGAAGCAGCACGGAGATGAAGCCGCCATCGCTGGGAGAGATGGACGATTCTTCTTCTTCTGCCGCCGCCGCCGTTTCCACAATCCTTCCTTCTGTTGCACCTTCTTCGTCTTCTTCTTCTTCTTCTTCTTCTTCTTCGTCCGCTTCTGCTGCTGCTGCCATCCCTTCTGCATCTGCTTCCGCATCTACTGCGGCTATGGAGCTCGACCTCGACAACAACGACGCCACCGACTTCTTCTCTGACTCCATCCCTGACTCTCGCCCCCTCGACTCCGATTTCTTCAACTCCTTCGATGATGACTTCGACGACTCTGACATCGCTTAGCTTCTTTGGAATGTCGCACACCAGAGATTATCAACAAAGGTTCGTTTCTCATGCTCGAAAAGTATGTCTTCGCCCGTTCCTGTCTTTGTTCTTTTGTAAATTTCGTCTTGTGAAATCCATGGTCTGTCTATGAATTTTTGGGGGTTTTCTTTCTAGTTAATGCATTTGTTTTCTCTTTCCTCCCACTTCTTCTTTTCTTGTATCGTCTGTGATCCATGGATTTCTATGAATCCCTCACGTCTTCATTACTTTTTATGGAATTGTTCCCTCTTCTCTTCCGCTTTTTTTCACTTTTGCCTCTGTCAATCCATGCATTCCTATGAATCATTCAGTTTGACGCGTTCACCAGTAGTCTTTTCACGTAAAACGAATTTCTAGTATTAAGATCCATGATTTTCTACTAAGTTCGAGGCCTTTGGTCACGATAACAACTTTTTGTTTTAATAGCCTTTGAAATCCAAGAATCCATAGAATATCTTTGAATCCTGACTGTCCTGGATGACACTCATTTTTCTCGCACGAACAGTCTTTTTCACAAATTTCTTGTGCTCTATAAATCCATGGATTTCTCTGAATCTTGCATGCCTTTTGACATTCGTTCGTCACATTTTTTTGTGGATACAAAAAACATTGTCTGTTACAGTATTTGCAACCTGTGTATACATGGGTTTCTCTTGAGTCTTGAATGTCCTTTGCAATTTCTTCTATTTTGAGAAAAGGTTTGGCTGTAACTGTGTTTTAAGGATGTTTGTTATTTATGACAGGAAAGACATGGTATTTCAAAGACGAGTTTTTTTCTTCTGTAATTGTGTTGTAGCCCTTAAAGAATTTAAAGATATAGTAATTGTAAGGTTTTTCATTTAGAATGGGAAGTAGCAATGGTACCACTTATGTGTTGGAGTTAAGTTTTACTTTTTCTCCTTTATGTTGAAGATAGATGTCACATTGTCACAATCATGAGAGGATGACCCCTATCATAATCCTTAACATGGGTGAACGTTTGAGGGCAAAAGGTTAAGGGCTAAAGGGAAATTTGTTTGACATATCCTTTGAGAGGGATGATATTTCTGAGCCAAAAGTGTCATGGACCATTTCAAGATGTCTGTCGGTGTGGGCAGACAACCTTTATGTTTGTTACTACATGAGATCTAAAGAACATAGACTTACAACCTATCTTCAGCAGGTTAGTCACATTGATGAGCACAGTCTTTCATATTTATTATCTCATGAATCTTGCACACTTCTGTTCATGATCCAAGCTATTATGCTTAAATGTCATTCTGGGGAAAATGTGGCACACATGTAAGAAGCCATTGATCGATTTCAGTTCAATCAGGAAGGCAACCGTGATCTTATTAGTGGTTCTATTGATATGCTGAAAACTAACCCTTGTCAATGCGACTAAGCTTCTCAAGATAGTGTGGTTAATTGCCTTGTAGGTTAATGCAAACATTACATAAGACTATATTGATCTTAGTCGCCTACTTGTTTGTTGCCTTGTAGAAATGTGGAACATAAGATAGTGTTTGTATCTTGTGCTAGTTGATCAACAAATACACGCATGCTCCTACCACCTAGGATGTTGGAGTATGTTTCGTGCTGGCAAAACACTCCGCTCTGTACATATTGGATTGAATGTTTCTCTTAGGCATATCAAACATGTCTTCTTTTATACTTCAAATAACTTGAGGCACTTGGATTACGATTACTCAATCAAATTGAATATGGAAAAGCTAGGCGAACCCAGAATTTATCACAAACAGGAAAAATTTAGTCATTAAATGGTTCCCTGAATTATACGCAAACTAAGTAATGACAAATAACTTTCCTAGTCTATCTGATGGACAAACACATATTTCCGAAACATATCTTCCAATATTTGGTTAACCGTTTCTAACTAACCATTGGTCATCAACTAAACTTCAATTTATTGCCTAGTTTTGGAAGCAAACTAGTCCAAAACCGTTCTATGAAACAAATGTTTGAGTCCAAGAAAATAGTTTCCAGTAAACCATGTATGTGAAACATACGTTGAATAGTAGTGGGAGTAAAGTGTGCTATTTTAGTTAATTGGTCAAGCATAATGAACAGGGAAGCTATAGCACACATATTTTTCCATTTTGCTTGAGCAGTCCTTGCTCAATGAAGAACTTTTGGCGGTGGTCTAACAGAAGGCCTGCTCATTAGCATTCTTAATTCGGCTAGCCTTGAACCACTTATTTTAAATAAATTAGTCTACTTTGTGAGCATCCCATATAACATGTGATGTCTCACTTTCAACTATACTGATACTCATTTGGTTGGCAAGCTAAACAAAGCATCCGCTACCACCCCATCTTTCCCTTAACGATAATTCATCAACAAATGCACTTCAAAGTGGCTTAATCAGTTAAGATCTTGAATTCGGCTCCATATAAGTAGCAGCGTCATGTCTTCAGTGCCAAAATGATTACTTATTAACTCTAGCTCATGCACGGGCCAGTTCTTCAGTGCATGGAGCTTCCTGCTCTTCAAAGCAATTGGTCTATCTTGTCGAATAGGGACAGCTCCTAGAACTACATCACTAGCAGCAATCTCTATGATTCATAGTAATTGTAGGTCATCCACTTCAAACACAGATGTAGATGCTACAACTTTCTTCAGTTGATCAAATGCTTGCTGCCTAGCAGGAGCCTGATAATGGACCACATTGGACAACAAAGACCATTACTAGGGGAGCAGATCTTTGGATGAATTTTCGATAAAACTTGGAAAGCCCTGGAAAAGATCGCAACTGAGACATTGTGCATTGTCAGCCAACTCAGAATTATGGAAACCTGTGAAGGATCCATCCTCACCCCATTATCAAATATTATGTGGCCTAAGTATTCAATAACCTTCTGGCACAGGAAGGTTGTTTTATACTTGATAAAATCGCCAGAGTTCGATTAATCTCCAAGTTTGAAGTATCAGCATATGTACCAGGTATTGGCCAAAATTTGGTGGTCCTTGTGTGAGTCAGAAGGGTCAAAGACTTACCTGATATGAGGTATCACATTGTTAGGAACATTAGATGCTCTGGGATTAACGAGTTTCTCTCGGGTTTTGCTTAAGACTAGTTTATTATCCACAAAGTCAACAACAAAATTACCTAATATCAGACATATTTTCATTAAGACTGAATGGTAAAACTATATATTCATAATGGGTGTAAAATGTTGTCTTGGGTATATAACTAGATGTTCATAATGTGAAATGTTTTCTTGGGCATATCTTTTCTGATAAATTCCTATTTGATGATAGCCACTTTTGAAATCAAATCTTTTCATAATGCTGAAGTCAGACATATCTTTTCATAATGCTGAAATATTTATGCTAAATACTTCAGCATTACCAATTACATACTAAAATGTTAACAAGAGGTATAGGATCAAGATCCTTAAATGTAATTTTACTCAGAGCACAATAATCAATACACTTATGGTAAGTATTGTTTTTCCTCTTAACTAGAATTATAAGGTCAGGTGCTTCGCTGGCCTCAGAGACCTCGTAATTCTGAATCAACATATGCTAGAGATTTTTCAAAGACAAAAATTACAATATATCTGACTTGAGAATCTTACATTTGCCGATA
The DNA here is from genome assembly GCF_043228905.1 of Azolla caroliniana. Classification (NCBI taxonomy): domain Eukaryota; kingdom Viridiplantae; phylum Streptophyta; class Polypodiopsida; order Salviniales; family Salviniaceae; genus Azolla; species Azolla caroliniana. The sequence goes on along the minus strand of NW_028230452.1, from coordinate 6,038,792 downwards.
ACAATATTTTTTAGTCACTTTTTATCTTATTTACTTTTTATTACTTAGCAACATTTATTTTGGTTTGTTGTTCTCAAACACAAGACAACATTTTAGATGTAGTCTCTTGTTTGGTCGTATAGGCTGTTTTGGCCTCTTAAAAGACATTAATGTATATTTCTTTCTTTCTTGAGAAATCCTAGCTCGTCAGGGAACTTTGAGGGTGGTGGTCTAATAAAGAGCTACTCTCACTAGTATTTTCTGTGCTGCTAGCCTAGGACCAGTTAGGACCAGTTATTCTAATTAAATCTTTGCTCAACAGGGAACTTTGAGGGTGGTGGTCTAATAAAGAGCTGCTCTCACATCGACCATTTCTTTGTATTACCTTTTAAGTTTCTTAATATGAATTAGTTTTTAGTGTATCTCTCTCTCTCACACACACACATTTGTATTCTTTAGCTAACACTCTCCCTCTCACACACACCCACCGATTGTATACCACTCACACTCCTTGCATCGACCTCACAGTCTAAAACTCACAATTCCTAGCCTAGGACCAGTTATTCTAAATAGATGTGTGCATTTTCTAAGCTTATTGTGAGCATGTGGCATTTCACTTTCGAATATATTGAAACTCATTTAGTGCACACATGTCTAGACAAAACTTTAATTCTATGGTATCTTTCCCTCTATGATACCCAATTTCCATGTGGAACTCTTCCATGAGTTGCACCCATCAACCTTGGTGACCCCTGAGTTCCAATTAAGTGTAGAAGAACTTCAAAGTGGCATGCTAGGTCAAGGTTTTGAGTTCAGCTCCATACAGGTAGTGACATCATGTCTTGAGTGCATGAATGTTACATACGGCTCTAGCCAATGTGTGGGCCACTTCCTCCTCTGCACAGAAATCTTCTTGCTCTTGAAAGCGATGGGTCTATTTTGTTGAATGAGGATGACCTCTATAGCTACGCCATTAGCATCAATGTCTAAGATGTGCAGTATCCAATCTTAGACCACATTGAACTTCAACAAATCTGCCAAAGGTGTAACGGAGAAAGCATATGTGTGGATGAATTTGTGGTAAAACCTGGAAAACCATAAAAATTATGTCAACTCCCGAACATTGTTCGATGACGGGCAACGTGGAAGTGGCGATCACAGTGGATCAGATATTTCTCTTGGCCATATCTGACATGTCTCTCATATTGCTCAAAATTTTGAGGCACTTGGCGTACTACAACTCAATCCTAAGCCCATTAACATCCCACGAGGATCCCTTAAACCCAAGTATTCCATAAAGGATTGAAACCACTGAAATATGCAGTTGGTGTTTCAGCTCAGACTGCTGATGCAGTTGATCAATGTCTCATCAAATGGGAGTAGACCTTCCAATTGTGCAAGATCACCAACAATCACACCCATATTGCACATGTGTCATTTAACCTACAACACAGCTCATAGATGGTCTAGGAAGGTGGTTAAAGGTAACCAAATGCCCAAGAGTTGGTCAATTTTAAAACATTGTTTATCAGTAACTTCTTCAGCCAATTTAGTCTAGTAAGTCACCTGACCATTGGTTATTTCTCATTAGCCAAATTAGTCTGGCATGGATACGTCGATAAGTATACCCTAGGAGTTACCTGGTTATTTGCAAGTATATAAATTTGCTTTAGATCATGACATTGATAGAACAAATTATATTATACGTAGTGACAAAGCTGATCCAACGTGAGTTTTCTGCCCCAAATCTGTGTAGCCACTTATGTATCGAGTACTGTTGGGAAATTTCTAATTTGTGATTAAATCAAGAGAGAAATTCGCACTAAATAAGACAGCATAAGCAAAGGTGTAATGTTCTCATAATAAATATGATTCAACAACAGTTCATTGCATGTATTTTTCTGTAAATATTTGTTTTGCTATGACCTTACGGATCTAGAATAACCATGTATCTCTTGTAAATGACTTTTTAAATCTTCTTTATGATTTGACGTTGTTTTCTTGCACTTCATCCTAATGTGAGAGAGGGAAAGATTAGATAGAACAATAGAGGCCAATGTGTGTATATATATGTATGTATGTATGTATGTATATGTATAAACCCCATGTCATTTTAACTCGTATGTTGCTGGATGTTGTGCAGTTAACATAGTGAATTTGGACTTAATCTTGAAGCTTATTGATGGATGTCCAAACAGTTCTAAGTGCTACTTAATATTACAGAATATTCATTATTGCTTTTTGAAAGAAGTGTTTATCTCAGGGTTGAGAAATTTGTTCAACATGATGTATGTTCTAGGATCTATATGGTTTGTGAGATTGATGGACATTGTATAAACTTAATATTGAAAGACATGTTACTATATGAGATTTTTAGACATGTTGTTTTGAACTAGAACTTAGTAAGGCAATACCATACAATGATGTGATCATAATTGACCAGATGAAGGTGGATTGTTGATCTCTAGTTATGTTTAACATAATTTGTATTTATCTAGAATTTGGTTATTTTATCATGCTTGTGGAATACAGTAATAAAAATATTGATGCCACATTATTTGCATGGAGTATAAAATATGTGAACATACTTAACCTGTATTGCAAGTATATCCCTTTGTGCTGAAAATGTGGATTCTCATGCCACAGGATTGAGAGATAAATTATTACCATCTATCCATGGGAGACCAATATGATTGAGGTGCCAAGCCACTGATGAAGATTAAACTTGGTCTCTTAGTTTTTGGATTCCTATGCTATAGTGTAAAAACAATCAAGCTGTCAACCAAAGAGAGGGAGAGCAATGTATAACAAATGAGATTAATTTTGTGTTGGGACTACTTAAGCATTGGAACTTCGCAATTTCTGTGAACCATACATATACAAATGTGTGTATTGAGTAAAGTAAATATAGCCATGTAGGAACCAAAGGAATGTTTTTCCAAAACATGATAGGTTGTAGTGGAATGGTCCAATCTATCTATGGTAGGAGCATTTGAAATAGATTTAAAAGTTGTCACTAAATTATTGGCTATACTACTATGTAAAAGATTACGTGCGGAAGCGGTAGACAAAGCATAGAATACATAGTTGGTTATTTGGAAATACAACATTTAAGTAAAAACACAAAACAGAAATACACAGCGAGAGAGAAACAAAAATAGAGTGAACAACAAAACTTCTATTAGCAAAATGTTCTATGTACATATAATGTGCTTACTAATCACTTTTTATACAAACAATGATGAATGGGCTGACATAAGTACTATCAGTACTTTGATGTTCATGAATGAGCCTAACACTAAATTGCCTATAATATTCCTTCATATTTACTAAAATAAGAATATAAGCCCCTAACGGCCTCTCAAATTCCATTCGACTCGGCCTAACCGATCGGGCTCTTGGTTTATTCAATCAATCCAAGCCTAACCGATTGGTTTCCATCCAATTATGATTCTTGACTTTTTTCATTGATCGTCCCAAGTTGAGCTTGCTCGCTTAACACTCCACCTCAAGCTCAACTTGCGGTCCCGATGTGTCAGATCCAATTGGTTTTAGCCTCTTGCTTCTCTTGGTGTCTTCAAGCCTTGCTCGCGCTCATCGTTCGGTTTGATCCTACGTTGTTGCAGAAATCCGCGCATGCGTGTCGGAAATGGCGGGACCACGGGGGTCTTGGACTAGGGAGTAAGAGAAGGGAGAGAAGCTTGGGAGTTCAACTGAGAAGGACGAGAAAGATTAAGACTCGAGAGGTTAAGATTGGAGAGATTAAGATTAGAGACAAGAGAATACAAGATTCATCGAATGATTATATTACAAAAACACCACATGAATTACAACCATGGCCGCGTAGGCCGAATGTAAACCCTCTAGATGAAACCCTAACCAGATAGGGGGAAAAGAAGAAGAAAACCCTAATGAAAGGAAATAATAGAGAGTGGAACCTCGAAGCAATACCCTAAAACGAAAAGGGATAAGAATAACTAAAACCCTAATGGTCTACCCCCAAAATGATAAAATGGTGACCCCCTCAAAAGTGACCCGTCACTCCCTTTTATAGTAGTAAGGGGTGAGGCACATTTCTTAAAGATGAGTCAAATCCCCTTCTTTTAATGGGGAATATCTCCCTTGGTCTTAGATTGATGGGCCTTTAACTCTCTCCCCTTACACATTCAATGCCACTACCCACTACATTCATACTCCCATGTACTGCCCTTTTCTACTTGCGCATGTGCACATCACATTTACACTTAACAAATTTTCGTAGAACACTTTAACACCTTACACTTTACATTTGTTTATTTACTCCTATGTTACAAATTCTCTAAGTATGTGCAATGTTGCACATCTCGTTTTATTCGTCTCACTTGGGTTTTCCCACCATGGCTGAAAATCCTCACGACAACGTTCCACGACTTCTCTGGTCTGACACTCTTTGACTCGTCTGGTTTCGCGCACCTCGACACCTGCGGTCGGCTCATCTGCTCTTCAGGCCCTTATCGACTTCCTCGCTATTGTGGCATTGGCACCCCTTGACTTGTCGGCTCCTCCGTATTGGTGTCGGCTTCGGCTACCTTTTTGTCCACTTGACCTTCATACAATTCAGCTCGTCCTAACCATGCCTCTCGACCAAATCAGTTGTCTCTGATTCGTTCCCGCTCCAACTTCTTCTTCATCCAGGGGCATCTCGGCCTCACTGGCCTCATCTTCTGAATTCGGAATGGAGTTAATGGAAGTTGGAGATGGAGGCAAGTACAATGAAGCCGATTCATCGAATACGACATCTCGACTAACTCGAACCTGTTTTGTTCGAGCGTTATAACACTTATAACCCTTCTGCATGTCCAAGTAGCCGACTAAGCTACACTTCTCCGCTTTGGCGTCTAGCTTCCTCCACTTCTCCTTCGACACATGCACATATGCTATGTTGCCGAACACCCTCAAGTGTGCCAAGTTTGACTTCTTCCCGAAGTACAACTTGTGTGGCAACACTTTTCCTCTAGCTGCAGATGTCCGATTCTGAAGGTACATGGTTGTGCTGATCGCTTCAACCCAATAGAACTTGGGCATGCTCTTCTCCTCGAGCATTGCCCTTGCCACTTCCTCAATTGTCCGATTCTTCCGCTTGGCCACACTGTTTTGTTCCTGTGTGTATCTGTAGTAGAATTCGCGCCAAATTCCCTCCTTTTGCAGATAGCTTGAGAATTGGTTGGAAAAGTACTCTTTTCTACCATAAGACCTTAGGCACTTGATCTTCTTTCTGGTCTCCCGTTCAACAAGGCTCTTCACCTTGAGAAAACAGGAGAAGACTTCGCTTTTCTTCTCGATCAAGCATGTCTAGGTGTGTTGAGTGTAGTCATCGATGAAGGTTACGAAGTAACGACTCCCACCGATACTCACATTCTACGTCGGCCTCTACACATCCGAATGGATCAAATCGAGCTTGTTACAGCTCCGATTAAGCTCGTTGGGGAGTGGAAGTCGGTGCTACTTCCTGAGTTGATAGGCTTCGCAGACTTGGCCATTTTGAGCACTAAATTTAGCAAACCGAAAACTATGTTCTTTGTCTACATTTCTCGAAGCCGCGGGAAGTTGACATGGCCGAACCACCTGTGCCACAGGTTGATATCTAATTTGACCTTTTGCCCTTGCGCGAACATAGCGGCTCCAACGTCATTCATCTCAAGGATAAACCTCCTCCCTTCTCAGCGCCCTTGCTCAATAATCCGACCTTCTTCCTCTATGAAGCAGTCGAGGTGAGTAAATCAAACTTGCATGCCCTGATCGACAATTTGTCCGACCAACACCAAGTTCTTGTTGATTGTTGGCACATGCTAGAAATTTCTCATGATTCCTCTCTAACCAACATGCCTAAGAGGGACATCTCTGATATGTTCGATGGGGTGAGGGGTGTCATCGCCAGTTTCGACGACCCTCGACTGTTCCGGCTTCTCTAGCATCAAGAACCACTCCTTGTAATTTGTCATATGGTTTGATGCTCCGGAATCCATGTACCACACCTCGTTTGACTTTGAGGTGCTTGCCTCCATCGAGTTCGCTTTTAGTGCTTCATGAAGAAGGTAGGGTCTGTTCCAGCTTGCCTTGAGCCTTCAACGTAGTGCGATCTTTGACGCTTATCTACGTCACCTCGGCCCAGTTCGAATTGGCACGCTTCTTCCAACACTCGTTCTCTATGTGGCCCTTTTAGCCACAATACCAACAATCCGTCACGATCTTTCCTTGCCAACTTCCAGCACCGTCATGATTCCCCCTGCTCGTGGAGGGTTCCGAACTACTGTAAGCATTTCTATTATGACAATGGTTTTGCTCTTGTCTACCGCCTCCACTGCATGTTGATTTGCCTCCGTGTACAACATCTTGTTGTTGCTGTGCGTGCTTGTCGATGCACACGTGTGGTTTTCGTCAACGAGCAACATTGATTGTAGCTCGAAGAACGATGACGTATTCTCTCTCGTGGAGACCACCCTTCGGAATCATCCGAACTTAGACGTTAGGCCTTCGAGGCAAACTTGCACCATCTTGTCTTCTTCCACCATTATGTTGACAGACGCAAGAGAGTCACAGATCTCCTTTATCGTGGAGGTATAGTTGGCCACCGACATATCTCTCTATCGGACATTGCTCAGCTCCTGCCTGAGCTGTAATTTCCTGGCCATTGTATTTGCGGCAAAAAGCTTCTTCAGATTTGCCCAAGCATCCTTTGGCATCTTGGCGTCGTGGATGTAGTTGAGTTGTTGATCTTCGACACTAGATGTGAAGCATTACATTACTCTCCTTGTTGCTTGTTCCTAGGCCGGTGTCGTGATGTTTTCGACACATAGTGTGAAACCACCCTCAAAAGAGAATAAAATAGTGGTCCAAATAAACTAAATTTCTTAAGTCAACTATAGTAATAAATGAAAGGATAAAAAGTTAGAAGAGGTTTTCGAAAGTAGACAAAAATAGAGAAAAAGATGGTAAAAGAAAAGCTAGCCGTGGATATGAGGAGAGCGCTCGAGTAAAAAGCTCATAATTTCCTCGTCAAATGTCCAAATTAGAAAAGAAAAGATACATAAGAAAGCTAACCCAAAGATCTTTCCAAGAATATCTTGCATGTGAAATTTGGGGTTAGAAAACAAAAATAGTGAGGAAAAGAAAAGTCGACTCATATAGACAAGTTTTTTTTTAGGGGAAAAAGGCAAGCAATCCTACACCTATAAATAAGAGCCTATTCTAGTGAAGAAGGGGGGGGGGGGAGGGAGAAGGAACGCGGAAGCTCTACTCAATTGGAAAGCGGAAGAAGAAGGATCAACAACATCGAGAGGCATCATCAACAAAGAATCTCCTTCTATACTCCACCTCTCTTCCCCCATTCATTTATAAACAATCCTTCATATACGCATCCAATCCATTGTAACATGATTCTTATATTATAAAGGAATCTATTATATTGATATAAACTAATGTTTTCTTTCATCTACTTGTCTTATGTGTAGATCTTGATTGTGCTTATTTGTTATTGTCATCTGTGCTTATTTGTTTGTGTGTCTTGTGACAAGGGAGTGTTTCGGGCTTGCCCATGCACCTCTCCTTTCACAAAGGCATTCAAACTTACGTGTCCTGCGTGTTAGTGTAAATCTTGCTTGTGTGTTCGTGCAACTTGTGGTAAGGGAGCGTTTGGGCTTGCCCATGCACCTCTCCTTTCACAAAGGTGTTCGAAATCGTGTATTGCGTGTTAGTGTAAATCTTACTTGTGTGTTCGTGCGACTTGTGGCAAGGGAGCGTTTGGGCTTGCCCATGCACCTCTCCTTTCACAAAGGTGTTTGAAATTGTGTCTCCCGTGTGTAAACCTTGCTTGTGTGTTCGTGCAACTTGTGGCAAGGGAGCGTTCGGGCTTGCCCATGCACCTCTCCTTTCACAAATGCGTTTGAAATTGTGTCTCCCGTGTGTAAACCTTGCTTGTGTGTTCATGCGACTTGTGGCAAGGGAGTGTTTGGGCTTGCCCATGCACCTCTCCTTTCACAAAGGAGTTCGATATTGTGTCTCCTGTGTATAAACCTTGCTTGTGTGTTCGCATGTTTTGTAACAAGGGAGCGTTCGGGCTTTTGCCCATGCACCTCTCTTTTCACAAAGGCATTCAAAACTCTGTCTCTCGTGTGTGTAAGTAAGCCTTTTCCTTGTGTGTCCATGTGTAAGCCTTCCTCACGTGCATTCGTTTGCCTTGTGACTAGGGGTTGATTCGGGCTTGCCCATCACCTCTCCTTTTCACAAACACGTTCGAATACTCGTGCATTGATTGGGTAAGACTTCCTTGTGTTGTGCGCGTAAGCCCTATTTCCTTCCCGTCCATAACTTTGGTGGTTCCGCCTCATGATCCGCACATAATGACGGATTTTCGCGACATAGTAAAGTGGTGAACCTAACGTGAAGAGGTGGTAGGACAGATCAAGTGCTTGAAATAGAAGATTAGAAGATGGCTTCTTCTTCAAACACCCAAGCTAATGAAGTGGCAAAGTTGGTGGCTATTGTCGAGCATATGATGAGAGCTCGAGATAATGATGCAAGCTTAGACAAGGCCATCGACAGAACCGTTGAGATAGCCGATCAATTTGGTGGAAGAAACATTATGGATTTTCTCGCTACATAAAAGATGAAGATGCAACAACATGATGTCATCGAAAAGAAGCAAATATCAAGCTTCAAGCGTGTCGCAGCTATTGGGTTACAAGGACGTATAAGGGAGATTCAAGCCGCCCAAACAACATGGGTGGGATTTGAAACGACGCTTTTGGCTGAATATATGCTTGAAGATGTATCGAGGATGACTCGTCATACGTTGATGAAGTGGATCGAGAAGAAGGGGAAGAACATGAACACATCGGGAGTGTACACTAAATTTGACCAAATGTACAACCGTCTCCCGAGAACCGACCAAACAATTCTCGAAGGAGATAAAGTTTTGTACTTCTTAAAGGTGGTGGATGCAAAAGATAGACGAGAACTAGGTAGTCTATTAGAGGATGAAGCACAACCCAATGGTCTCATAACGGATTGGGTTGTGGTAAGAAGAGCATGTGATCGATTTGACAAACTTCGTCAATGGCTAGATGATTCCGACATGGTGGGGCCGGTAGTCCAAAGAAGAAAGGTTGCAATAGCAACTGAGATGACAAAGCAAAGCGAGCCGACCAAAAGAGCAATGGAGAACTCTGTCATTGAAGAGTTGGCATGAAAATTCGAAGCGGTTTCGTTAGCTAATATGAGTCATAGAGGGCCGAAGGGAAAAGACCCATATAGATGTGTATGGTGTGATAGTGTTGATCATGCAAGGAAAGATTATGCTAGCCTTCAAGAGGCAATTTGACAAAACCTCGTCTACATGGAAGGCAACATTATACACTCAAGTGAGACTCGAAAGCCCTTGCAAGTGAATTTCGGTAGGGGGGGGCCTAAAGAAAATCATGGATGAGGCCGATGCAAGCCATGTCGAAGCTATACACTATGCTGCATCCGTCGGTATAAGAATTGGGAAGGAGAAGCTTGGAATGATTAAACCGGGAACGAGGTTTTGGCTGATCGTCCTCAAATACGAAAAAAAAGAGGGAAGATTAATTCGGATGATGCAAAGCTAGCCAACCTTCATGTATGAGACCTTACTGGGTGGGCGGATCTGGTTGATAACAACACTATCTCCGCAGAGGTCATATGCGAAACCCACAAAGTGTTTGTGGATGAGAAGTGGAAGAGGACGGATCTAGATGAAGGCCCTTCTAAGAAACATGACACAAGAAGCTTTAAGAAGAAGGAAGAGATGATCAAGACCACACGTCAAGAAGATGGAAGCTCAAATAAGAGAGCCGAGGAACTAACTCAACCCATTGAAGAGAATGCCAAGAAGGGGAAGGATAGATCAACGCCAACATACAAATTAAGGTCGGATATTGAACAAACAACTAACTTAAGAAAGGTTCTTGAAGAAAGAGTGCTCGATAGCCGTAATGATCTTACATTGAGAGAACTACTTGGAATTACAAAGAAGGAGTTCCATGAGACCATCGTCAATCTTATCAAATGTAAAAGACAACAAGCGGCGTCGTAGTGTGAATCACACACTATGTGAAATATGTAAAACACTATATCCGATTTAGAGTAGGTATAATAAATAAAAATAAAATATTTAAAATATTTATTACATGCATAGGGCAGGATTCAAACCCTATACCTCCACATAGACAAACCCCAGCCTTACCACTATACTAGCATACTATGAATTTTAAAGTTATACTAAACTTTATCCCATGTAAATATTCTAGATATGCATGGTACAAAAAGTTATTCATGCATACACACTCGAGTTAAAAAGAAAAGATGGGATAGAAAGCTAATCATGCACATGTAGTGTGCATGAAAACTAAAGTAAAACTAATCATGCACATGCAGTGTGCATGAAAACTAAAGTTAGGAAAAGCATGATGCTTGCATGTGATAAACTTAGACTCTTCCAACACTATATAAGGAAGAGAGAAAGATGTATAGGGTTGTTGATTTTTTTTAGAAGGATTGATTAATACAAAATATTCGTGGGATTCATGATTTTATCATCTAATTCTCTCTTACAATCTAATTACCCATTAATGCATTATACTCCTGGGATTCACGAGTTTCATATCTTCTTCTTACAATCTCTTCCTAACTAACATTATCTCATATTCTTCTTTCTCCTAGTCCAAAACCCCAGCGGTTCCCACCCGACTCACACAAACGATCCGACGCCGAAAGGCACAACACAAGTGGTGAACCCGACGTGAAAACGGGTGGCAAGGAGATGGAAAATCAACAAGAGGCTAACAACATGATGATGATGTTCGAGCGGATGCTTCAAGAACAACGTGCGATGTCGGAGATAGCAGTGGCAATAGAGCGGCTCGTGCAATGAATTCGGCAATTCAACGGAAAGGACGTATCACGCTATCTTCGGGACTACAAGGCGGAAATGATACGGTGCGGGATTTCGGAAGGATTGCAAGTGACATCCTTTAACCGGGTAGCTACTGACGGGCTTCAAGCAAGTATCCACGGGCTACGACAACAAAATCCGACGTGGGAAGCGTTTGAAGAGGCCCTAAAGATCACATTCGCCATCGAGGATTCCTCCAAGGCAACGAGGAGAGGATTTGAAGATTGGGTGGAAACGCCGGACAAAGGGATGAAGGTCGTCGATGTGTTTCGGCATTCGAAAGTCGGTTTGGGAGGTTGTCTACGAGATATCAAGCTATCCTCGCATCGGACAAAGTTATCATGTTCTTATGAGCCGTAGACATCTAGGACCCGAAGGATCCTGGAGTGCTTCTAGAGGACACGACTACCGAGAGTGGCCTCACCGAAACATGGGAAAGTGTGCGGGATATTGTCGCGCGATACACAAAGAAGGGGCAATGGCTTGCCAATGAAGAAAAGAGGGTTTCGGAACCGATTCTGAAACCGAGATCCGGAACGGAAGACGATCAACCGCGGGCTCGGGAGACTACGACCGAGAAGGGAATCGACGCAACCACGGTGGAGCAATTACTGAAGGAGATGGAGAATCTAAAAATCACAATGGTGAAGAAGACGGAAGACCGTCCCACAAGTTCCAAGTTCATGGACCGTCGATGCATATGGTGTGATAGCACCGAACATGATCGGAGAGATTGCGACGAGGACAAGGAGGCGTTATGACGGGATCTTATCTACTACGAGGGAAATCAAATTCATTCGATGGATTCTCGGAAGCCACTCTGACCGAACTTCCGGAAAGGCGGCATGAAGAAGGTCCTAGAGGAGGAGATCGCGGCGAAAGACAATTATGCGACAACCGCGGGAATACGTGTGGGGGAGTCATCTACAGCAAAGGTGTCTTTTTGGCCGGAAGTGTTAGAAATTTTGAAGAAAGATGATCATGATGAACTCCGAAGGGCCGCGGAATGTATCTGGGAAGCTACGGGATGGGAGTGCCCCGTAGATAAGAATAGCGTACATGCGCTATGTCAATTGCATGAAGTGTATGTAGATGAAAAACGACGGCGCACGGATGATGTGGCCGGACCATCAAAGACACCGGAAAGCTGGAACTCCGGAGGGAAGGGAAAAGAAAAGATGATTCCGGCATTCAAGCTTGCCTCGAACATCGAACAACAAACGGACTTGAAAAAGGTGTTCGAAGAGAGAATCGTCGATAGCCGGGTAGAATTTTCGCTTCGGGAATTATTCGGAATAACGAAGAAGGAGTTCCACGATCTTCTTGTGGATCTCGTGAAGAGAAAAAGACAAAGTACGGAGGAAAATGCTCCAAGGGTGAATGCAAATACCGTCTTAATGAATGACACTAAAGTGGAGGACGAAATACCGAACTCCTACTACACAAAACCACACTGGGCACGTGCAACTACGGAGACTCCGGTCCGAATCGGCAACATCAAAGAGCCCGTGTTAGCATTGATTGATCACGGATCAGAGATCAATTTGATCTCCAAGGAGTTCTATCGGAAGGGGAAGTGGCCTATAAACACTAAACATGGATGGAAGATTCGGGCAGCCAGTAAAGGAATGGAAGATCTATTTGCGGCTTGTCCGGATGTGACGGTGAAGATTGGGGATGCCAAGATCGACCAAAATTTCTTCATACAAGACAAGGTTTCACATTTCGTGATCCTCGGGCAACCATTTATCACGGCATCAAGAATGGAGATGAAGGTGCTCGATAACGGTGCGGCTTTCGCACGAATTCGGAGCCAAAGCGGAGGGAAATCCGTCCAATTCCTAACTGTGTCGGAAAATAAGGAAAGGAACAAGAGAGAGCTCTTGTCCCAAACAAGGATGAATTTTTAGAGCGGACTGTTGCGGAGTGGGGAAGTGATAGTCCGAGAAGCCCTGATACCCCGCATAGGAAAAACTCTCGGAGCAAAACAAGTACGAATCGGTCCGGATGGGGCATCTACGTACACGGCCGTAACCGGAGTGTTAAGAATTAGGTAAGTAATTAAGGGTTAATTAGTACCTAATTATGTGATTAAGTTAATAAGCGGAAGATTATGTGATATGTGTGTGTATGTGTGTGAGAGGAAGAGAGAGAGAGAGAGAGAGAGAGAGAGAGAGAGAGAGAGAGAGAGAGAGAGAGAGAGAGAGAGAGACTTATGAATAACACAAGATGGGGGATGAGTCAGTATATTAAATTGGCATTATCATCATCAACTATCATCAAATACAAAAATACCTTCAATGAGGTATATATAGGTTTCATGTGCAAGGGTGCACATGTGCTAGGAGAATATAGGTACAACGTGTAAGTCGAGTGGTGGATCTACAATGTATCCCACTCGAGTACGAAATCCTATTTAAGGCTTTATGGTCAACACACTAACTAGATTCTATCTAGGTAACTACTAAGTTACATGTGTTGACTAACTAACTAAACTAAGTTGAACTTGATCTCTCAACACGGAGTAATGAAGAAAGAATACCGAAAAGTAGAGGATAAGTTGCGGTCGACATCAATAATAAAAGAAGACGAAGAAATCGTGGGAATAGTCGAAGAAATGTTCTATGGGAGCACGCTACAACGACTTGAAGAGCTCGTGGAAGATACAAGCCAGGGAAACCGGGTAATTCCGGTGGAATCAATCAAGATGTATGAGATCATTGCGAAAATGGGGCCGGATGCGCTCCGCAAAGAAGAAGCAATGGTAAGTACGAAATACAAGACCGTGGAGAAGAAAGTGAAACCGGCCGCAAGACCATTACCCGCCGATAGCGAGCAAAAGAGGAAAGAAGTCTCGGGAGATCCGACACTTCGGAAGTCCGTGGATATCGGACATGCCTTCACGGATGAGACCCGAAAGAAACTTCGGATCGGTGGAGGTGGTTTCCTCTTACAAAAAGAAGAAGAACGGTTTCGTGAGATGTTGGAGCAACATGGCAAAGCGTTCGCATTCACATCAAGGGAGATAGGCTGCGTTGATTCAAAGATAGTGGAGCCGATGGTGATCTTCACGATTGACCATGTGCCGTGGAACCTGAAGCTGATTTCGGTGTTGCGGGCGCATATTCCCAAAATCATCGACTTGCTCAAGGAGAAGGTGGCGATGGGGATTCTAGAGCCATCCAACGCTCCGTACTCAAATCGATGGTTTATGGTTCCGAAGAAGAATGGGTCACTCCGATTTATCCAAGACTTGCAACCGGTGAACAACGTCACAATCCGGAACTCCGGAGTCGGTCCGATAGTGGACGAATTTGCGGAAGCATTTGCCGGATGTGCGATATACTCCATCGGAGACCTATACTCCGGGTATGACCAATTCCAACTAGCCGTGGAGAGCCGAGACATCACTACCATGTGAACACCGATAGGATTAGACCGGATGTGCATGCTACCACAAGGCGCGACGAAATCAGTCGCACATATGCCGGGTGAACATAATCCGAGATTTCTGGGAAGAAGAATACGAGGGAGAAAGCTTGTTGATCGGGAAAATGCTACAAGAAATTGAGGATTCATCAGATAATAAAGAGAAGAGAGCCGAGATCCGAAGTAAGAAGCGGCAAATCCGAAAATTCTTCTTGAAAAATGGATTAATATGGAGGGAGCCGAAAAGACCGGATGGCATACCACGTCGGGATAAAAGAGCAACGAAACCAGATAATGTCCGAATTTCACGAATCCGATTGGGCTGGACATCAAGGAACATGGGCAACATTTGTGAAGATCAAGCAAAGATATTGGTGGAAGAATATGTACAAAGATGTCGCGGAGTTCATGGAAAGTTGCGAGAAATGCCAAGTCTACTCCGGGGTTCGACACCGAGATGAGTTACATCCGACATTCTCACCGACAATCAACTTCAAATGGATGGTCGACATTGTAGCCATGCCAACCGGGATAAGACAAAAGAAGTACTTGGCGTTAGCTTGGGAAGATCTCACAAACCAAGTAGAAGGTCGAGCGCTACGGAGGAAAACGTGTTCTGCGGTATGCCAATTTCTTTTGGAAGAAGTGTTTTGTAGGTACGGGTGTGTAGGACAAGTGATTGCGGATCGGGGAGAACTTGACTTTGATAGAGCTAGGGAATTCTTCACCAAACATGGAGTTCGGTTAACACTAACAACGGCATACAATCCGGAGGCCAACGGGAAAATCGAACGAGGACATAGTCTGATCGTCAAAGCACTTGCCAAAGCATGCGACGGAAGGGTGAAGGATTGGCCGCAGATGCTCCCGTATGCACTATGGGCATATCGGACGACGCATAGCTCTGTAACCGGTTACATGCTAGCAGAACTCATGACCGGACAAGCACCGGTAGTGCCAACGGAAACTACGATCGTGACATGGACAGTGCTACCGTGGAAGGAAGAGATGAGCTGGGAAGAACTACTAGCGGTCCGGATACGACAACTAGAGGGAAGACTGGAAGAGCACCGGACAAGCACCGGTAGTGCCAACGGAAACTACGATCGTGACATGGACAGTGCTACCGTGGAAGGAAGAGATGAGCCGGGAAGAACTACTAGCGGTCCGGATACGACAACTAGAGGGAAGACTGGAAGACATAGCGGAATCAATACGCCGACAACAAGAAGCGCGATTCCAGAATAAAAGCCGGTTCGACACAAAGCATCGACTATGACCGCGGAAGATTGAAGAAGGAGATTGGATGATTGTCTACGACAGTAGTTTGGATCATCAACATACAATGATGCGGAAGTTCACGAAAAGGTGGTTCGGGCCATACGAGGTTTGGAAAGTTTTCGACAACGGAACTTACCGACTATGCGAGTTGGATGGAACGATACTACGAGTGTCTATAGCCGGGAAACGGGTGAAGATTTTCAAAAAGCGAACTGATGAAGAACCCTATGTGATCCTAGATAAGACCGACAAGGAGGAGCAATTGGACGAAGATCGCGGTGATGCGGAAAGCGAAGAAAGTGGATTACAACTCATAGTCGACTTAAGGGGAGTATCAGAGGAAGCTTTGGATGAAGGTGAATAGCAAGCATCGGGACTTCGGCACATACCGGAGGATGTGTGGGTTCGGAGGGGGCGAGTGTTGTAGTGTGAATCACACACTACGTGAAATATGTAAAACACTATATCCGATTTAGAGTACATATAATAAATAAAAATAAAATATTAAAAATATTCATTACGTGCATAGGGCAGGATTCAAACCCTGTACCTCCACTTTGACAAACCCAGCCTTACCACTATACTAGCATACTATGAATTTTAAAGTTATACTAAACTTTATCCCATGTAAATATTCTAGATATGCATGGTACAAAAAGTTATTCATGCATACACACTCGAGTTAAAAAGAAAAGATGGGATAGAAAGCTAATCATGCACATGTAGTGTGCATGAAAACTAAAGTTAGGAAAAACATGATGCTTGCATGTGATAAACTTAGACTCTTCCAACACTATATAAGGAAGAGAGAAAGATGTATAGGGTTGTTGATTTTTTTTAGAAGGATTGATTAATACAAAATATTCGTGGGATTCACGATTTTATCATCTAATTCTCTCTTACAATCTAATTACCCATTAATACATTATACTCCTGGGATTCACGAGTTTCATATCTTCTTCTTACAATCTCTTCCTAACTAACATTATCTCATATTCTTCTTTCTCCTAGTCCAAAACCCCAACGGTTCCCACCCGACTCACGCAAACGATCTGGCGCCGAAAGGCACGACAGCGAATGAGGAAGAGGGAATTTCGACAAAGGTGACAACCAATGCCATAACTATGGCAAGAACGGAAGAGAAAGAAGAAGATCTAGTGGACAGTCATTATACATGACCCCATTGGGCGAAAGCGACAACGGAAATTCCGGTGAAGATTGGAGAGAAGAAAGAGATGGTTGTGGCTCTTATAGACCATGGATCAGAGATTAACCTCATGTCGACGGATTTCTACAAGAAGGGAAGATGGCCTATCAACACAAACCATGGATGGAAGATTCGTGCGGCGACGAAGGCCATAGAAGATCTTTATGGAGGATGTCCCAACATTCAAGTCACAATCAGGGATGTAGAGATCGACCAACACTTTTTTGTGCAAGATTCGGCTTCCCATTTGGTGATTCTTGGGCAACCCTACATATCATCATCAAGGATGGAGACTAAGGTGTTCACTAGTGGAGCAACATTCGCTCGGGTGAAGAGTCTTGATGGTCAAAAGTCGGTTCAATTCTTGACAGTGCGAGCTAATCATGAGAGGAACCAAGATAGCCTCAGAGATGAGGCCTCAGATTTTTAACATGGACTATTGAAGAATTGGGGAAAGATAGTTTGAGAAAAAGTAAGTCCCCGAAAAGAAGAAAGAAGCAAGAAGGAAAACTATATTTAGCACCTAATGGTGCGTATGGGATGACTACACTCAATGAGAGAGAGACGCGTCAAGTTCAAAACTTTGAACATTGAGCGTTCGGGCTTGCCCATGCACCTCTCCTTTCACAAAGGCGTTCGAAATTGTGTCTCCCATGTATAAACTGTCGAATACATGTGTATAATGGACGTATTCACACTATCCCATTTTGGCCATTTATGTAATTAGCATAAAGGGTAGTTGCCCTAAGTCGGTCACTATATATAGTGACCTTGTAACCTTTTTGTAAGGTTGGGTGTTGTATTATTGCTTTGTGAAATAAAGAGTCTTTTTGTGTGTCTCTCTCTCTCTCTCTCTCTCTCTCTCTCTGTGCAACGACCTACATTCTGTCATACGCAGGTACTCAGCAAGGATCGAATGCTTCTTGATCTTCCGCATAGACGACCTCGTCCCCAACATCTGGTATCAGAGCCTGCACAGTAGTCGGTCCTTCAATCCGCTGTCGGCCGTCGTCTCTGCATTCGGTTTCCTGCGTCATTCGAAGAAGAGAGAAGAAGAAGAAAAACCAGGTTTGCATCTCATTGCGTTAGATCATCTTTGCTTGGAGTAAGCCAGCAGGTTGTACTCCGTTCCTTGTGATCGTAACCGCTCGAGGTGAAATCCCCCTGTGCAACATTGACACGATCGTGCTCCATTCGGTTTAACGGCATCCGAAGAGGTAATCAAACGCCGCTCGTTGTAACCACTCGGTGCAGATCGGTCTCAAGACAACAACCCCAAATTCGTGCTTCATCTGGCTGATCGACATTCGAGAGGATCAGTTGGATCCGTCTCTCTCGTCGCTGCAGTCAACCGAAGCAGAATCGGTCCAGATAATCGGTTTCAATAATCGGTATTCGGCATATATATCCGAAGCGAACCGGGCTCACTCCGACTCGGCAACATTCGGGAAGACCAGTCGGTTCTGTCCCTCAAGCTACCGGAGTCAACTCGAGCAAGTTCCGAAGCCGAACCGACTCGGGTTCAAATCCGACTAGAACGATATCGGGTGAGCCAACCGGCTGCACTCCAACAAGGTTCGTAGTCAACTCCGAACCGAGCTCCGTCAACCGAAACCAAATTTGATGGCATCAACATCCGGCTCGTCGGAAATGAGTCTACGAAAGTTCGATGGATCGAACTTCAACTTCTGGAAGGAGCAAATGCAGGACTATCTCATAGTCAAGGGGCAAATCGATCCCATCGAAAATGAAGAACCTCCAGAAGGATACAAACCAATTGAGTGGCAAAAGCTGGACAGAATCGTCCGCGCCACGATTCGGATGCACCTATCGGAATCGGTATACTTTACGGTGCAATCGTGTACGACAGCATTCGAACTGTGGAAAACACTGTCGGACACTTACGAAAAGAAGGTCGCCGCAACGAAGATGTTTCTGATCCGGCGCCTCTACAACTTGCGGATGAAAGAATCCGACTCGGTTCAAGCACACCTCAATGAGTACGAAAGCATAAGCTCCCAAATCTCGTCACAGGGGACGGCAATCGAGGATGAACTCAGAGCAATGATACTCATGAGCAGCCTTCCCTCATCATGGGAAACTTTCGTCACAACCGTGTGCAACGCGTCAACCACGGCTGTTAAATACTCCGAAGTCACGAGCGCAATCCTGACCGAAGCAGCTCGGAGAAAGTCTTTTGCCAAAGACTCAACAGACGACGCTTATGTAGTACAAGGTTCGACAGACCGATCGAACATACGAGGACGAGATTCCTCACGGCCGCCGAACAATCAGCGAAGATGGAGCCAGTCACGGGATAACCGAATCTGCAACTATTGCAAGAAACCCGGACACATCAAAGCCGACTGCCGCGCACTCAAGAACAAGAACAACAAGAAGAGTGGCCGGCATGAGGAGATCAATTACGTCAGCTTCTCGGCTGATGTACTACCGGACGACCCGAATATACTGTCAATCGAAAATCCAGTCGGATCCGAAGTTCTGCTCACGACTGAAGAATCGAGCACATGGCTCTTGGATTCGGGCGCGTCATTTCACGTGACTCCTCATAGATCCCAATTTCGGCAATATACGGTCCGTCACTCCGACTCAGTTCGAGTCGGCAACTCACAACACTGTGACATCATCGGAATCGGCACAGTAGAGCTCAACCTTGCAGGTGGCTCTACACTTGTACTTCACAATGTCCGACATGTACCCGAGCTCTCAAGGCCATTGATCTCAGTCGGACAACTAGATGAAGACGGCATTCGTGCCGGTTTTTCTTCGGGAGGGTGGACACTCCACAGGGGGAACCTCCTGCTTGCTAGAGGACCCAAGATACACTCCCTGTATCCGTTACATGTTACGCTCAGAGAGGGTAACCTGTTTTTGGTGGATATTCCTGTGTCATCACTATGGCACCGAAGATTAGGACACCTCAGCAAGGCCGGCATCACGCATCTATCTAGAGCCGGATACATCCCCAAACTCTCCTTCTCCGACCATCAATTCTGCGAGCATTGCCAGTATGGCAAACAAGCAGCCGCATCACACCCGACATCAGCACCAAGAGAAACGAGACCTCTTGATTTAGTCCATTCGGACGTCTGTGGCCCAATGCCGCATCAGTCTCTAGGCGGTGCCTCTTACTTCGTCAGTTTTATTGACGATTCGACTCGAAAGGTGTGGGCTTATCCAATTCGCACCAAAGATCGTGTCTTCTCGATCTTCACCGATTGGCTCGCTATGGTAGAAAATCAAACCGACCGAAAGCTGAAATGCCTTCGGACAGACAATGGGGGAGAGTTCAAATCCGAAGAATTCGTCAAATTCTGCCGACAACGCGGCATCCGACGTGAATTTACGGCACCACACAGTCCGGAGCAAAACGGGATTGCAGAACGAATGAATCGGACAATCCAAGAACGGATAGTTTCCATGCTCCAACACTCCCGACTGTCGGATGGCTTCTGGGCAGAGGCTCTACTCACGACAGTACACATAATCAATATGTCGCCAAGTAGACCTCTAGGACTTCAAATTCCTCAGGAACTATGGATCGGCAGTAAGCCGAATTACGACAAGCTGAGGATCTTCGGATGCGAGGCGTACGCCCTCATTCCGAAAGATGATCGCCGAAAACTTGCACCTCGGTCCAGGAAATGCATTTTCCTTGGATATGGATCAGACGGCGAAATGGGATACCGACTCTGGGACCCCGAACGCAGACAAATCGTTCGAAGTTCGGACGTTGTGTTCAACGAGTCGACTATGAATCCATCAGTCGAAAAACCGATCGAAGTCCGAAGGGTAACATTCTCCGATGTGCCGACCCTTCAAGAAGGCCCCGCTCTCAACACACGGTCAGCTTCACGGGTAGCTGAACCTTATACTACCGACTCGGACAACTCTGACTCGGCACAGCCGAATGATTCGGTTTCGGACCATCCGACCTCGATACCCGATGCGACCAGTCCAATCATACCTCGACGATCCGAGAGACTGTCGCAACCTCCGGAGAGGTATTCTCCTGGAATTTTCTTCACCGACGCCGGCGAACCGACGTCTTACGAAGAAGCATCGACATCTGTCGATTCGGCCACCTGGCATCTGGCGATGGAGTCGGAAATGCACTCCATCCGGGCAAACAAGACTTGGGATCTGGTCGAATTACCTAGGAACCGACGTGCTCTTCCTTGCAAGTGGGTTTATCGACTAAAAGAGACGTCTGATTCGACCACCCCAAAGTACAAGGCCAGATTAGTTGCGAAGGGCTTCCGACAAGAATATGGCGTCGACTTCGACGAGATTTTTTCACCAGTGGTGAAAATGACAACCCTTCGTTTTCTGCTCGGCGTCGTGGCAGCCGATAACTTGGAGCTGATTCAGCTAGATGTCAAAACAGCCTTCCTCCATGGTGATCTCGAGGAGGAAATTTATATGGAGCAGCCAAAAGGTTTCGTGGCAACTGGCCAAGAACATCTAGTCTGCCGACTCAGGAAGAGTCTATACGGCCTCAAACAGGCACCGCGACAATGGTACAAGAAGTTCGACGACTTCATCCAATCGATCGGCTTCTCCAAAAGCGATGAGGACCATTGTCTCCTCACCAACACAGCTCAAGATGGATCACCCATCTTCCTCATCATTTACGTGGACGACATGCTAATTTCTGGACGCCACGCGGGCGAACTTGCCGATCTCGTTCGGCAACTGCGGTTGAAGTTTGCCATGAAGGACCTCGGTCCGGCACGACACATCCTTGGCATGAAAATTAGTCGGCATCGCGATAAACGACATCTCTTTTTGTCTCAGACCGACTATATCGGACGTGTCTTGGAACGCTTCAACATGCAATCAGCCAAATCTGCTTCAACCCCGCTCCCCATGAATCTTCGGCTCTCTAAGCGAGACTGCCCGACATCCGGCTCGGAGGGGGAAGATATGAAGTCGGTACCGTATGCACCGGCAGTCGGCTCCCTTATGTACCTGATGGTCGCGACACGGCCTGATATTTCTCACGCCGTAGGAGTCGTTAGCAGATTTATGCACAATCCTGGCCGATCGCATTGGAACGCAGTCAAGCATGTGTTCAGATATCTGGCTGGCACAAAAGACCACGGCATTCTTTTCGGTCCGAACCGAACCTCAGGCGTAGTCGGTTACACCGACTCGGATTTCGCCGGCTGTATAGACAGTCGGAAATCAACAACCGGATACTGCTTCAAATTCAGCAATGGAGCAATCTCGTGGAAGTCGAAACTTCAGGAGTGCACAACGACCTCAACGACCGAAGCAGAATATGTAGCTGCGTCCGACGC